>NW_018744753.1:0-30054 GCF_001683475.1 Chenopodium quinoa
CATCATAAATGCATTATAAACTCAAAGCATCACCAATAAAAATCAAAGGAAGTTAAAAAGAAATCAGAAAGACATGAAAGTGCTTCAGCTTCAGGAATTATTTTTACCGTGGTTTCAATGATAACTGCTATCAAATTTATCACAAGGATGATAACAACAATGTTTGCAAAAGTATCACTCCGAATAAAGGTCTTCAACTTTTCAGAGCAAGGAGAGTAGTAAATTGACGGAATTGCCTCAAAACAGGATGGCTGCATGAAAAGGTAATATAGCATATGACCAGAAAAATAGTGAGTTGCTCATATAAGAATCCAATATTAAAATTTGGCCAAAGGTCAAACAAACTTACACAATCTTCCTTTGCAAACTTTGTTGCAATGGCATGACATAAATCGTCAAATTCTTCTTCATTAATCTGCTCAAGAATAGGAATATAGTATACAAGTTACTGTAAAGAACAAATTTCCATCACGACTGTTATTAATGATATCTATTATGGCATGTAGAGCAACTTAAAATGAAAATTTAGTACCATAAAAACAACCTTAAAATCATGACTATCATCCAACTCTTCAAATATCAGTTCAAAGTCTTCTTTTGATATTTTTGGCAGCGACCTGAAAACAGCACAAATTTACACAGGATTTATCACACAGCAGAATCAAGAAAAAGGGTTAAGACTCTTAAGATGTATGCCAAAGTAATGTGTACTGATTCCTTAGATACAGTATGTTGACTCCAGTTCACTAAGAACACTGCGTGATCAAAAAAAGGGCTGAAAAGTAGGACCTAATTCTTAAACTGACGAAATCAAGAAGAAAGAGAAATAAGCAAAGTTGAGATTGATTACAACTAAACGCGATGCAGAATCTCCAATACGGTGCTTAGGGGATCAAAGTACAGATTTACATCCTTTTTTAATCATCAACATGTACATATCTTTGAATAATGCAAAACAAAAAGAAAGAAAAGGAAAAAGACCAACAATTCTATATTCTGATGAGGAATTAAGTCATAGAATAAAATTCCAAGTCATTTGATGATACTAATCTCAATTATCTCTAACTGACTATTTTCATTCCAGGGACAATGCATCCGCCCCACGTAAGCTTCCAATCACTTAGATCGTTATTCTTCCCTATAGATGGCCAAAACTATTATTGGGTTTTATATAAAAATCCAAGCACTTAATCCATCCTTAATTTCTGTCCCTCTTTCACATTTAGCATTTGAATAGCAATTTTTTATTTAATGTAGCACATGGCGCCTAAATTTTGAGTGCCCTATATTAATCTCTGTTTTACTTGTAAAGTTTTATTCTTAATTCCTTATTAGGGTGTTTCCCAAGAGTTTATGATTTTTTTTTTGGTTGAAGCTTTCCACTTTGGGAATTTTTACCCACACTCCCTCAAGACACCCATTTTTTTCTAAATTTAACACTAATAGGAGAGAGCTATGTTACTCAAACTCTTCATTTTACCTCAAGTACCCGTGTCAGATCCTCGACATTCAGACATGAGTATGACATTTAGACACTGCGTTTTAGATCAAAATCACATAATTTTCTCACATAATAGCCGAGTCGAACACTTGGACACGTACCCGTGTCGGTACTTGAGTCTGAGTAACATAGGGAGGGATAGTGTTTATAAATAGAAAATTTTGTTAGAAGTAACTGTTAAGTAGCTCTTTATTGAAAAATGTCCTTTCGTAAAAAAAGGTGAAAATTAGGACCTTTAATAAAAAGTTTATTGTAAAGGGGATGTAGACAAATCACTAGTGTTGACTTGTTTACATATTTTTACTTTGTTTTCTGCCCTTTTCCTCCTCAACCACCATGCCAACTAGCCCACCACTAGCTTTCATCCACTGCCACACCAAAACGCCTACTTCCTCCTCCCTCGCCTTAACTCTCACACCCCAAATCTCATTCTTTCTTTATCATCTGAAACAAACCGCTAATCGCCCCTTCCCACCTACTACAAGCCATCACCATCCCCGCTAGATACCGCCCATAGACTCCTCTCTTCTCTCACTTATTTTTTCTCTCTCTTTCAACTCTACCTCTATCTTCTCTTCAAACCCACAATTGTAGCCACATTGTGCTATCTACTAGCGACCCCCTGCTGCCCAGCTTCCACCCACGCAACTCTCTCATTGTCTCACCCCTTTATCCCCAACTGATTGTGATTTTTAATCTTTTATTCACATATTTGTGATGAACCTACTTGACCCACCAAGTCAACAGCCACCTACTCAAGTGTATTCAAGGAGTAAACACTATGGCAAAGGAGACAAACAGCAGAACAGTCAGCAGCAGGGTGAAAGGGCCGTTAGACGAAGGAGACGAGGAAGTTTAATGAATCACTTGGTGGAAAGGCTACACACAAGAGCAAACTGATTCTCTGATTTCAGTAGAAGACATATAGCAATTAAGACTAGGATGCTTTTTGAGTAGTGTTTGTAATATATAATGAAAGGGAATGGTGGGAGGAGGGTATGTGAATTTTGTGAAGAGAACAGAGAGAGTAGCTTCCTAAAGCGGCTATTTGGAGATTAATAGCCTCAAGCTATTATTATTGTAACCATTGCCATTTTCAATAAAAATTAATAAAGCTTCCTGCTATCTTACTTCGAATTCTTTATCAAGTTTCCGTCGACTATTGAATCCATTACAATTATTCATGTAGCTCATGATAGAAAAGAAGGGTTTAATTTATTCAATAGAATTTATTTGGTTCAGGCGAGGTTTAATGGTGGGATGGAAGAAATTGGAAGAGATAATGTTGAAAGATGATAGATATGGTGATGGTGGAGGGAGAGTGGCGTGATGGTGATAGAATGGTGGTAGATGATGGTGGATTGCTTGGCATGATAGTTAGGGAGGAAAACGGGCAAGAATTCAGGCAAAATTCAAGTTATGTGCTGCACACGTGAGGGTCAACACCAGAAAAACCAAGTTAATGCTCAAAATCTGGCTAAAGGTCCCCTTCCACAAAATCTAAACAAAAAAAATAACCATTTAAAGCCCTAATTTGCCACTTTTTTATATATAAAAGGAACGTTCTCACAAAAGGTCTACTTAAAAAGGTCACTTTTGTCAAATTTTCCTACAAAATACATTTAGAAAATAGAATTACGCAAATTGGAATCAACTAGTGATATTCCCAAGCAAGACTAAAGCATAACCACCAGTCCACCACCCAAGGTACAAATCACAAAGGAAAGAAGAAGAAAAAAATAATTCTAAAGGGTTAAAAGATATACCTATATTTGTTCAATTCTTCAAATAGACAAAGACATTGCTCTTGATTAAGGAATCCAAGATTCTGCAAAGATTAGAGAAGATGCTTTAGAATTACACGTCAATAATAAGCTAATGATTTAGGGAAAAATAGTAACATGAAAGATGTAAAATCGCTGACGGAAGGTTATGAGAGAGATACACATAACTTCTTTGCTTCTAGCAATTGCTGAGTAATTTAAAAGTGGTAGATCAGCCCCAACAATTTATCATGCAATCCACCCCCTTGTGTATATTAAAAGGAATAATGCTGTAACATTACTCTTGCTGAATCTAGCATTGTACTCTAGTTTATTTTTCAGGAAATTTTTCACTGAAAAAGCAGCACCTAACAAGTAACGCCTTCGTAAATCAGGAAGTTACATCTATCTATGCTTGCTTTATTTGACATATAGTATATGGTGATATAATTAAAAGAGCAAGACCATGAGACTGGTTGGGATTTGTGCAAAGAGGTAAAGTGATGTCTGGACTATAAAGAAAGATGGAAAGCCAGAGGCAAGACATAGTTGGAGCAAAAGCATACCAACCCCCCCCCCCCCCCACTTGAAAGGCCCAAGTGCCCCATTAAATATCAAAGGCAGAGAAGTAATCATTTTTTTTCTTCTTTTAAAGTTTCTATGGGTCTGACCTTTGCTATAATCATCTGGCACCCTTAACAACCAAGGCTAGCTTCGCCCGTGATGGAAACATCCAAAATGGATCAATAACGTTATAAAGAAGGCAAGCATCATAAATTTTATAAAGGGGATTAGCCAGAGTTCTTTCATGTAGCGCATCCCAATATTTGTTCTTTATTTTAAATCATTACTAATCTCTCACTGCTCTACTGATAAGTAACATGAACACATAACGTGGAAATGATATCATGAGTTTATGACATACTACAAAATGAGAAGGATGCATGAACACTAAACTAATAGATTAGGTCGCTGATTGGCCTACTTACCAGCCTTTATACATATGTAATGGAGAGGAGAAGGATGAAAGTGAATCTGGACCCGACCCGGATCCGTAGATCCCTTTTTTACGGATATGGGTCTTCGAATTTGAACCCAACAGATCCGGGTTGGATCCGGGTCCGTTGAAAAAAACGGATCTGGGTCAGGTTTAATAATAATATCTGGACCCAGATCCGTTTACCCGTTTTTTATTTCCCCAAAAAAATAAGTTTGACTTGAACATTATTGTTTGTAATGGGTCTAAGTCTAACCATCAACATTTTTTCGTTTGCTCATTTGTACTTGTTTCATTGCTATTAATGTTATTTTTTCAAAACAAGTGTATAAGTTAGTTGTTTTATACTTTTGGATTAGTTGTATAACTTATAATTATCCTTGACGGAACCTTGAAATGCATTTTTTTTTTACTTGAACATTATATTAGTCGTAAAAAATTAGGCAAAATGTGCAAGACCCATTTAAGACCCGAATCAGGTGGACCCCGTCAGCTCTGGATCTGGATCTCCATTTTCCAGATCCTGGTCGAATCTGGATCCTGGGTAGAAAAACGGATCTACCCATGAAACGAATCCCCCACTCCCATCCAAAATTGAAAATGATATTTGTCAAGTCTTCCAGCACATTATAATGGAGAAAAAATACAGGTATTACACTTACATATCTATCCATCAAACGAAAGGCTTTAAGCAGTATATTTTTCCTCATACTGTCCATCTCAGAAACTTGTTTGGCAAGCTGCAAAACCAATTATTTCACGACATTGTGAAGCATGGTATGATAATCAAATAAATAAATAAGATAATAGCTATAATTATAAAGCGGGTCAACACACCTCACTTTTAAAGCTGTCGTACACAACGGCAAGAATCAAGTTTGTGACGAAGTAGACACCCAGTAAGATGTATAAACAAAGAACAGGGAATACCAACGTGAAGCCCTGAGGTAGAAAATACAATAAAATGCAACAAAAGAGATATGATCATAGATGCTAAATATAAAAAAATTAAAAATAAATATACAAAAAGGGAAATTAATGTAATCAAAATTCTTGATGACCTTACTGCAAGGCTAGAAACAGGAAGAATATGAACCAATCACCACAAACCAACATGAAAATATTACATAACCAGCTTTTAAAAATTCTATAATATAAGAAACTACACTAATGCTCATATGCTTTTCCCTTTGTCATTTTTCTTTACCGATTCAATTAATTTATAGTTAAAATTTAAATTACCTGTTGACATCAAATCAATATAATCCTTTGCACAAAGGTATGTTTTTCTCGAAAGACTAATAACATCAAGCATGAGGACTCATTGGGAACCATGGATGAGTGAAGCAGAGATAAATTCATATATTTCTAAAACCACTAAGCTAACTCTAAAGCTGGAAAAAATATCTGAGCCTTGGAGGAACATATATTTTTTCATGACACTTGTTCTTCTTTTCCCTAATCAAATTAGTAATAATTCATGGATTAACTACAGATCTTAAGGGCTCGCTCAAGACTTAAAAAATTAGAATCTCATCTAAATGCAATGTTGTTTAAAGAGATACTGAAAATATTTTATATTAAAGATAAAGTTCTAACAAAAACAGAATGAAGTTAAAAGCCCCTCAAACCATCATGATCTTTCTAAACTCTCTCTTCTTTTTTCTTATTGCTATTGGAGCCTTAGATTCAAAAGGTGCAAGATGCACCAAGGCACAAAAGATCCCTAGAGCCTAGGCACAAAATTCAAACCAATGAAAAAGGCAAACCACGCACCTACTAGATACGAGGCACCCATTTATTTCCATACTGTAAATTGTTTTTTCTCATCTTTAGACTTGCATACAAAAAATCATCACCATCAAAATAGGATTAAAAGCCCTAGCATTTCACAAATTGTTATTAGTTGCTGGTCGGAAAACCCAAAAACAAGATCTAAAGTTTACAAATCAATACTTTGTTTTAACAAGTTGGGTTGTATGCTAGAGGATGAGTGCTAATGAACTTATAAACATTACACCAGAAAAAAGAGCGGCATTCTAGAGAGTTACTAGTTATTACAAGATATCAGATTATAAAAATGTAAACCATTCTGAGAAGTCAATCTTACTTGTATGCAGGAATCCAAACATCAGGACTGTTGGAAGTTGTGAATAGAAATGAACATTTGATACAATGTAGTACCATATGACGTAAAAACTTCAGCCCCCTGTTGAGTATCTTCAAACATAACATAAGCTATCCAGCTTGAGAACAAGAGAAACACAAGTGTGAGTGCCTGCATTAATTGATATTACCATTAAATGAAAGATTAACAAATTTAGAGGTGATGAGGATTTAATACAAGGCATTCAAAAGAATTAGCAGATGGGTAACCTAGAAGATACCTGCAATAGTACTTTTAGGCATACATGATTTAGGATCATATAAAAAACAATTGGTTAATAAAAACAAGCAGATTTTGCCAGATGTTGGATTACTAACCCAGACATTGAGATATGTAGGAAGCATCCCAACTTAGAACGACAACACTTCTTCTTAATTCCCTACAAACAAAAAAACAGAATTTAGAGAATAGAATTTTGACTCTCATTATAACAAAACGTCACTGTAACATTGCAGTTACAAAGCAACACATTATTTATCCTTTGGTTTACATGCAAGGACAACACTACTAAACACACTATTAATTAAAATTACTTCCTCCACTTGTTTTTTGTCAACACATTTTGACTTTCGACATTATTCACAGAAGTTACTTGACTTCTTTCTGTGATTTATCCTTGAAAAACATACTCATGTAGGGTCTTGTTAGATACATCTCGACGTCTGTTATTCAAATAAGAGTAATTATGTAACAAGAAACTTTTTTATAATTAGTAATACTTATGTTTCGTAATGTTCTTAACATTTACTGTTTGCACAAGAATTAAGGCTTAGGAGAGAGAGAGTAAAAAGGTGGATGAGTGCAAGAAAAAGGAAAATTGAAGTAAAGGAGTAATAAAGTGGATGGGTGTAAGAAAAAAAAAGTTGGATAAAATAAGAGAAAGTGAGTAGAAAGGTGTAGATATTTTGGGGTAAGGGGTTAAAATGGTGAAAGGGATTTGCCAAATATACAATAAAGTAGATATATTAAGAAAATTATGAAATAGAAGTAGTATATAATCGTTGTCAAAATGTAAAAATGATTTAAGTGTGTTTTACATAAATTATAAAATTTTGCTTCATCACCTAAACCAAAAGTCAGGTTTTTGCTCATGCACTACTAAAAATAAATAATAAAAGAAATACTTATCATCAAAGCAAAGAGTAATCCATGTTTCATGTATTTGATTTAAATCTAGAACATATCAAGCTCTAGTAAGAAAGTAATATGAATCCATATTAAAATTGTATAGAAGATTCACAACCAAAAATAAGCTTAATTAAAGAAGACGGTAATCTCTAACTCTACCACTATTGCCTAATCTTCCTTTAGGGTTTTTTATTCAAAAATAAATAAATAGGCAGTTGTGTATAAGATGTCCCAATGTAAAGTTTAATCTCGTATTTACTACTCCTTTATCAAGGGCCAATTGACTCCAAGAAAGTGATAACGCTTGGACAAAAAAATATAGAGGTTTCCTAGGTGTCCTTTATCGTTTTCTTCTGTGATGCTTAGACTTGTAACTTTTTTTTTTTTTTTTTTTTTTTTTTTGAGAAAAAGCCGGAGCTAGCATTATATAGATAGGGAATCCATAAGAAGATAAGGAGCGATTTCTTGGGGGCAATGATTCTCCCAAATCTGTTCGACTCCAAACGGAACTAGCTTAGCGACATGGTGGGCTACAAAATTGTCCTCCCTTTTAACATGAGACCAACAAACATAATTAAGGCAAGAACTCAAAGCTAGGATATCTCCTAAGACTGTGTCCAGGTCAAAAGGAATATATTGCCCTTTGAGAGACGATTAATCAGCAGTTAGCAGTCCGACTCAGGAATTACATTCTCCAAGATGCAGAGCCATGGAGACAGCTTTAACCTCGGCAATTTCAGAGGACCAGAAGGCCCTGTTTCGTGACCAGAACACTGCCCTCATGGTTTCTAGCTACGATCCCAAGACCCACCCATCCTTCCACCTGCAGCGACGCATCCGCATTAATTTCAATAGTACCTACAGGGGGAGCGCACCACTTCTTCAGCGGGGGAAGGTACTCTTGTAGATGCTTGCTGTATATTTCCCGTGCTTTTCCACTAGTCGAAATATACGTTCAATAATCTTAGCATTTGGGGTAGTATTATCTTTGAACACATTTAAATTTCGCTCTCTCCAGTGCACCCAGAACCATTCCTCTTTGCTTTACTTTAGGCTTAATAGAGTTCCAGGCTTCCAGCTAACTATGAGATCACACATCAAATCAGAGTCCCTCCAATACACCATAGCCAAGCAGCCACAGCTCCCGCACTCTTCCGCAACTAAAAATAGCATCCTTCATTTGAGCAACTCTCACACTAGTAACGTCCCCGTACAAAGGCGCCAGAAAAAAATGACGAACCTTAGGGCTCACATCACTCTTCCAAATATCAACCCATGCTGATGAAAATCGTCCAGATTACATCCTTTGCATAGGAGATAAGCTGTTTTGACATTGTAGCATCCATCATTTGCAAATGCCCATGTGAGTTCATCTGATTGTCCATTAGAGCTAAGGGGAATGGCAAGAATGGCATGAACATCGCTATTCACTAAAATTCTCTTCAATTAAATCACGATTCCACTCTATTCTCTCCACATCAATTAAGTCCAGAACTGAATCAAGCTCTTCCACTCTGTCGCGCTAACAAACCAGCTTCCACCTTTAACTAGCCAAAGATCATGCCAAATGTTGATTTTGTCACCAAATTTAACCCTCAAAGCATCCCTTCTTCAATTAAAGCCTTTGAGCTCCATATGCTTTTCCAGGAGAAACTACAAGAGTAGCCTAGAGAAGCATCAAGTACATTACAATTCGGAAAATACTTCACCTTCATCACCATTCCAAGCAAAGACTCAGGGGCCTTAATCAAGCGCCAACATTGTCGTCAAAGCAACGCATCATTAAAATCAACGAGGTCACGAAACCCCATCCCCCCTAAACACTTCGGGGAACATATTACCTCCTACCTTTTCCAATGAATTTTGCGTTGCAATTCTCGTGAACCCCACCAAAATCTTGCCAAAGCTGCATGTATTCTTTGAATAACTGACTCGGCAGTTTATAGACACCCATCAAATACGTCGAATTTGCTTGAATGTCCGATTTAAGGAGTACTTCCTTTCCTGCCGAGATAAAAAAATAAAAATAAAAAAATTCCTTTCACCCACAAAGCTTTTTCCAAATTCTATCAACTAAGGCTACAGACCAATTTTTTCGACCTACCCACAATCGTCGAATTCCCAAGATATTTCTCATGTTTGTCGGCCGGCCGCATACCCAGAAGATTCAAATCTCTTCATTTTGCTCAGAATTAACCCCTGTACTAAACGGCACCTCTGATTTTTCATAGTTAAATTTTCTGTCCGAATGCTACTTTATACTAGTTGAGAAAATCAACGATAATTGAGCATTTCTGTTGATTTGCCTTTGTAAAGAGGTGAATGTCGTCTGCAAATAAGAGATGAGAAGTTTCTAGTCTATTGCGGCTAGCTTTAGCCCCATGAATTTATCGATACCGGACTTTATTATGCAACATTCTAGAGAAAACATCAGCTACCAAAATAAAAAGATACAGGGAAAGAGGATCCCTTGTCGTGAGTCACCGACCCACAAACTCCTCCATTAATAACAAAAGAGTATAAGACAGTAGAATCACAGTCCATGATCAAGTTCAACCAGCGTCCATCAAGGCCCATAGTAAGGAGCATTTTACGCAAGAAACCCCATTCAATCCTATCATATGTCTTACTCATGTCAAGCTTCATAGCAATAATACCCTTCCTCCCCTTAATCTGTTCTTTAAGCGTATGAAATAACTCAATGGCAACAAGAGCATTATCAGCGATGAGGAAGCACATTTTTCAATCTCATGACAACAGTTTTTGAAACTAGCTTATAAAGTACATTACAAAGGGCAATGTGTCTAAATTCAGAGGTAATAGTAGGGGTTTGAACTTTCGGGATCAAAACAATATTTGTATTGTTAACACATCGGGAGGAAGCAGCGCCATTTAAGATATTGCTCACAAATAATGTCGCCTCATCACCGATGATATGCCAAAAGCGTTGGTAGAAAATTGCATATCATCGGGATGCATTTGCTTGAGCACACAGAGAATCTCATCTCTTGTAAAAGGTTTAAGCACCTCAACATTGATATCATGAGAAATAACAAGGCTCACGTTGCGAAGAACTTCCACAGACGGATTATCTAAGTTGCTGGAAATGATATCTTCAATCTGAACCTCATCAGTTCACCAATTCCTACCCGAATCAAAAAGCCCATCAATGTGATTTCTCTTCTTTCTTTGAGAAGCTTTATGATGGAAATATTTGGTGTTCTTATCTTTATCTCGAACCTCCGACACACGACTTCTCATACACCGGAATGCTTCATTTTTTTATGCAACTCATCCAACACTTGTTCAAGTCTAGCGCACTCCCTACAACTATCTTCTGAGATCCCGCGAGGAATTTTTTTTGCATTCCAGGGATAAGACCCCGCCAAACAGCACTAATTTCCCCCATAGTTGACTCCCCACAAGAGTCACCCAATAGCAAACTCGGCTCAAACTTTGGCTCCTTCCACTTCGCACTTCTCCTTCTTGACATAGAGATCTGATCTATATCATACTAGATGCTCAACCGTAGCCTGAGGAAACAAATCAGTCCAAGAGCTGCTAACCAAGAGCCGGTCAAGGCGTTCACGAACACAAGTGTCAAGAGAGTGGACTCTCTCCCAAGTGAACCTGCTGCCTACAAAACCCAAATTCAAGAGACACAATCATCTACAGCATCCCAGAAATGCGGCACCTCCCTTCTAATTCGATCAACCCCTCCCTCCTCATCATAGTAAAGTATCTCATTAAAATCTCCGCCAAACAACATAAGCACATCGACATCCTCACACAAATGTCGCATCAACCTCCAAGTTTTGTGTTTATCTTCCTCCTTCGGCCACACATACACCCCTACAAAACGCCATTTAATATCACCGTTCACAACATCACCACAAATAAGATTTTGGGAATAAGAAATCAAAGTAAAGTTAACATTTTTTCTCCAATATAAACATAAACCTCCTGCCTTCCCTCCACTTGCCACACCAAAAGCATGAACAAAGCCTAGCCTCTCCTTCAAATCCTCCTCTCTCTTCTTTTTTATCATAGTTTCCGACAAGAAGATAATGTCGGGGCGCAAAAGAATTGCTCCGTCTACGGAGCTGATGAATTGCCAAGGTCCCTCGGCAGTTCCAACATAAGATACTCATTGATATTGGTGGGGTTGGTCCTCCGGCGAAATGTCAGTGTCCATTATGTCAATAGTGTCCATTATGTCAATTATGTCAGACAAAATGAGTCTAGTGCGTTTTCCCACGTCTTTTGAACTCACACAATCTACCATATCTATGCCACATTTTTTATGAACAGTGGTCAAACTCACCTCATTCTTTTGGAAACTGCCTCTTTCAATTTTCTTGTATTTTTGATTTTTCAAAGCCTTAGGACAAAAATCCTCATGAGCATTCTGCCCTCAAAGATAAAACTGGTGGGGGGAGTACTTTGGGAAAAGAGTGTTCTTTATTCTCAGCATAAAGAGTGGGGGTCAACTCTAAGATAATGGTAGCTTTGTCCTTATTCGAAGGGGGCAATAAAACAAGTCCGATTGTTCCACACAAGCCACTTCAAGATTCTGATCGGAAGCACTCTGCTTTCTACCCACGAGATCCTCCTCCTCGGCTTAGTAACAAATACAATACTCTTTTTGGCCTTCAAGTTCTCCACCTCCTCTAATTCCTTTGCCCTTCCCTTCCTAGGAGTAACTTTGAGAGCCAATCACCAACCAAACTTATCCTTCTCTTCCTGTGGTGAATGAACCATAATTAACGACCCATAATTCCACAATCAAAACAAAAAAAGGAAGATGTTCATAAGCAAAATCCACTCGCAAATCCCTCCCCTTTTTATCTCGTATCATCTGAAATAAGAGGCATAGCAACATCAAGCATGATTTTGACCCTTCAATACCTTTCGATATCTAAGGAATCCTCCTCAATCTCCAAAACATCTCCAAAACCTTCGGTTAGAGCACGAACAAGGGCATTGTTTCGGGGCTTTTTGGAATCCCTCGGAATACTGGTCGTGAATATAGCCGGACGGTCTTCGACGCCTGCAAAATAACGAATATTGCGGTATACGGAAATTTCGTCTCCGACGATCAAGTTAGTGATCGGAAAGCGAAATAAATGTAGAGAGAAGTTGAGCTTTGAATGCTCTTAGAATGATGTCCCAATCCACCCCTCCCATTATAAATGATTGGGGTATTTATAGGGGTAGGAAAGTGTGCTCCTTTAGGGGTAGTGCCCTAGAATTCCGTGCTCTGATTGGCGGCGCAATCAGGAGAAGGCACATGTCCAAATAGGGGCGTCGTTTTTGCGGCTCTCTCGGGATTTGGGCCTCCTGATGTTTGGAGGCCCTTTGCTCTCATTTTAGGCGCTCTTTATGTTTCTTGACACGTGTCATCTTCCTATAGGGACACGTGTTGCCCTTTACCTGGGCCACGTGTCACTATGGGATTGGACCAGGTGTTGGGGTATTTTTACCCTAAATAGGCATCTAAACGGCAATTAAAAGAGAGGTTCTTAATTCGAATCCAAAAAGGTGAGTAAGGGTCACTTGATCCGGCTGTTCATCTCCATCCACTTCTTTCAAAATTGCCAATTGATTGTCAAAGCACCACGGTTGGCCTTTCAGCACCTAGTCCATATCAAGCCCAAGGGCGGATCCAGAAATTTTTTATAGACCGGGCCGAAGTTATAAAGCATTGCAAATAATAAAGCCACAGAGAGATATGAGTTTAAGAAGCCTACACGAAAAAAAAAAAAAAAAAAAATCAAATAAACAAAGAAATGTGCAAACAAGGAGAATTGAACCCTTAACCTTCCTAATCAATGCAACAAGTAACTAACCAACTAAGCCTACTATAAAACTTGAATATTTATACAAGCTATTTTATTTATATAATATCAAAATCTGGGCATTGGGGGGGCCAAGGCCCGGGTAGGCCCCCCCTTGGATCCGCCTATGATCACGCCAATGGAAGAATTAGAACATATACAAATTAGGGCTTAGAACCCTAATTACCAGACTATGATTGGGACCTATGATTGGGACGAGACACTTGTCATAGTCTGTAAGTAATCTTCTGACGAGCATCAAAGAGAATTTATTGTCCTCATCACTAGGGTTTATAGCTCCAAGGTCAATAGATTTCTCTTCCTCCTCTCGAATGCGTAGTTAAGCATAATTATTAGCGATCTCTTTCGCCATGAGTAGAAGAAAAATCCGGTAGAGCAGTCGTAAATCGGCAAGAAATGCTATCGCAAAGATAGAGATCGCCTCGGACTTGTCACTTAATCTAGCCTTACTTGTGTCAACGCGGCCAAACACAGTGTGGACACAAAATATAGGTAGGACCTCGATGGAGCAAAATGACCAAACATCCTACAACAAGTGTTAAAGGAAAGCACTTGTTTCCCCTTTACTATGCCTGTTTGAAAGTAAATAATTTTGCAAAAAGTTGTTTAATAGTATAGATAAGGACCCCCTTTGCTCAAATCATACTATATATCAAATTTTGGCCAACAAGATGTTACAATTATCTCACAATGTAGCAATTTCAACCAAAAGTAACCAATGAAATTCATACACACCATAACAAGAAGCTACAAGAACCAATTTCAAGTGCATTACATTTGTGAGCATAACAGTCGTACAGAATTATGTTGTAATGATAATTTAAGGAAATTAGAATAAGCAACACAAGTAATACCTGATATAAAGAATGAAAAAAAAGACTCGTATATAAGGAGCAATCCTGAAAGGAAGAAAGTTGAAAGCCAAAGGTGATAGATAGAGCCCAAATATCAGCACATCAGCCGCCAATACAATAAGGAATATGACCTGAAAGAATTATAAAAAATTACAAAAATCAAATAAAAGAATGCAGTCTCAGTTCATGAAGTCGTAAAACATTCCTTTAAATTAAGCCAGAGCCAAATTAGGGTAGATATTGATGAAACCCTTTATTTGTGGAGGATACCATATAAGCCTGGAGAAGGCCACAAACATGTTTTTGAGCTCCATAGAAAAAATATGGATTTTGAGGTGCACATAACATAGATACTAAAACCCATAGTGTATCAATCCCAAAGTATTAAGCTGATAAATAAGAAAGGTGATTCCGCTGATAGGAGACTTTTGACATAGATACTACTTAAGCAGCTGAATCGTGTTCAGCTACAAATGGATTTCAGCTATTAAATTGCTGGCTTTTCTGGTGGAGTTTCATGATTTTCAGTTATTGGTCAAACATGAGTTCAAATTTTATTGTCCTCTACTTAAAAAAGATCTGTCAAAGTAAGGGATTACTACCAATTTATCACCTTACAACTGTGTTGGTAATATATAAAAGACAGGATGAAGTGGGTATTTCTAGATGATGTTTTGATGAATAAGGATTTTGGTAAGTTCGCTTATCGTACGATGGTAACCATTGTATGTGTTGATGTAATTGATGCTGTAATAGGAGCTCCATTTATTTAAACAATAAATATACGCAGTATTAATTGAAAAGAAAAAAAAAAGGGGGGGGGGGGGGGGGGGAACCTAAAATCTCTAAATGACAATATTGATTAGTCATAAATAGGACTCAATCTTACTCGAGAAAAACTGAAAGAGGAGAGAAGCAAAATCGACAAAAGATTGGAAATGACAGTGAAGCAAAAGTACCTGTAACTTATTTAGAGACTTCTTCCAATAGATAAGTGGACCTTCATATACAATTGGAAATAATATGTGAACTAGTAGCAATACTAAAGTTATAACCTGCAAAATGATAGAAGTTCCAAAAAGATTTCAAAAACTTTGAGATGTTAAAGTCCTCAATTTAAGCAACATGGGTCAAAATGAAATTCATACCTCAATTATAAGAGATTCAACGCCAGTTAAGTAAGGCAGTTGACCAAGGAAAAAATAATCCCTATCATTACAAGAATGTTCACTGTATCTCCCGCACCATAAAGGTCTCTGCAAAGGTTTTGAGCCAAGAAAAGCCAGATTTCAGAAGTGAAAATCCTCACCAGTCACAGCATTTTTATTTATTAAGTTATTCCCTACTGATCATATATTAAAAACACTGAAAACAATATAGATGAGATTAAAGTAAATAATTAGTCACCTCAATAAAATTTAAGACTATCAATGCGAAATAATTGAGCGTCCAAAGAAAATCGAAGCGAGTGTAAACAAAATACAACTTTGCTAAATTTTCAAAGTTTGAATCATCTAGAATCTCCTCTGGTAGACCAACACCATCTTCTGCCTGCAAATTTAGCAATATCAGATGACATTTAAAAAAAAAAAAAAGTTAAACTGCAGAATTTGTCACAATTCGTTAATAGACAGATAAATTTATTGATATGTGAAATGGAAACCATATCCAGAGCCCAATTTTTAAGGTAGGAAAATTCCATGGAAAACAGAAATGGTACACATATATCTACTGAGGATGATAAATCCTTCTACCTAAGATGGGAGAACAAGAATGAACCAACAAAAAAAAAATTATCTCACAAATAGATCTATGAGAAGTAATAACCCATCACTCTGCACTACAAATATTAAGTATCAATTACTCTTATTATCCGACTTTTTTTTTTTTGTTCTCAAAGAAACAAATTGAAATTTTTTTTTTTTTTATAAACAAAAGATCGTTACAATTAATCCATCATTTTGGGATGCCAGAGTGAATTGAATTTGTAGGTACTAATGAAGAAGTATTTTGGTGCCAGAGTACAACTACACCAATGTCTTATTCCAAAAAGGTTGGATAAGTTACATGAACTAAGAATGTATATATTCTGGTTATCTAAAAAAATGTATTTCCTCCTTTCTTTTGTAACTTACACTAGAGTCTCTAGCAAGGTTGTTATCTTTAAGTTGTTTAAAATTCCCTCCATCTAAGTCATTTAAGCCTCTTAGGCTTCCCTTGACTTCTTATAAAATTCTCACCATCCATTCCCTTTACCTTCCTCAACGGCGCGTCTAACCGCCCAAATTAACATAAAGGCTTCTCCCCTATCTACAAATTCCTCCAAAAATTAAATTCCTAATTTTATCCATTATAATGTTGCCACACGTCCATCTCGATGCATGATGCATCTCTATTGAGTTCATCTTCTTTATAAGCCACTTTTCAAATGCCTAATATTCTAAGCCTGTATTACAACAGTGGTCTGATAGCCATCCTATAAAATTTTCCTCAAACTTACAAGCACACTATAATCACAAAATAACCCAATCACTGCTCTTCATTTGAGCAGGCCAGACTTTCCGAATTTGTAACTTCATACTTCTTCCTTTTTTTGTTATACTTGGAACACTTTGACTTCAGTACTATTCACATATGCTAAGGACTATCTTTGATGATTTACTCACTCCGTTTTTTAATATTTGCATGACTTTGACTTATACAATATACACACTCTCTTTGACTTAATTTTTTTACTATCATAGAATGAAAAAAGATTAGTAATATATCATTGGATTAGTTAAAATTTCTATCTTCATAATTTAATTTTTTTCTTACAAAGTTTACTAATAGACAAATTAAAGATATTAATGGTCAAATTTATGTCTCGACAAATGTGGTCAAAGTGATACAAATATTTTTAAAACAGAGATTTGTCTTAATATATAGTTTCATAATATCAAAATTTTACACATTGCTAATAGGAAATATGTCCCAGTAGGCATGAAATAATTGTGTTGAGTATAAAAAAAATAAAAAACTAAAAATAAAAGGAAGTATGTAATTCAATAGTGAAATTTTGACATTAATGTAATAGAAAATTCAGCTTTATTTGAAAATAATAGGATGCAATTAACTTTTGTAGCAAAATTAGACCATAAGTTATACAATAACACATGGAATTTAACGAAAAGACACCATCAAAAAATATTTTTAAAGATGAATCTTAAAATCTTCTCTCTTAATACACTATAATTCTACAAGTATATGAATATTGTTGGAATTGTCCTAGTAATCTTTGAAATGAAAAGTGAAAACCTAACCACAATCCAATAAAGTGTAGTGTATCTATGCTTAGTGTTTCAAAATAAAACAATCTCCATATTAAAGTTTATAAATGTATTTCTGTGAATAATTTACACAAATAGCTAACCTTACAACATTTATAGAAAACATGTGAGCATTATAGACATCTTGTATTGATACCCCAAATTCTTTGTAGAAATTACATTATTTTGAGCTATTGATTTGATTCCTAAACAATTTTTATTTTTTTTAAAAAAAATAATAAAAAATATGCAACTACGTTTCACATAATTTTTTCCTTATTGGACAAAAAATATGAAAGTCAACTAATCCCTCTTATCATTTTGTTCTTCGTATTTGAAACCTTAGCAATATACATAAGCCGAGAAAATTTTCTAAATTATTCTCAATATATAAAACATAACATAATCATGTTGGATTTTATTTGATTCGTCTTATTGAGTAGTTTATTAATATCCAACTATTACTTTTTTATTAATATACAATTATTTAGTCAAACTAATGTATTAACAAACATGTACGGTTAAATGGGAAGAATTTAGGATCGAAGGGGGAATTAGGCATTGACACCATGGCTTATTATTTTTAATTGGAAATAGTTAAAAACTTCACTATATCAAATACTCGCCCACACATACACAATATTTGAGCATAATCTACCCTTTAGGCCCATTCTCTTGACTTGAAGATCATAACTTATGCTTTTTTTTTACTTGCAACACTTTTATTTTCACGCTTGCCGATGTATTATTTTAATCGTTTTACCAGTATGTAAAAATTATAAACATTTGATATTAAAATAGTATAAATCAACACGAATCTAACAAGAACTCATATGATTATATTTTGTCTTAGCTATAAATCATCACTGCTAGTCAAAAAGAAGCAAATGAATAATGTAAAAGTCAAACTGTTGCAAGTATAAAAAAAAACGGAGGAAGTATGAAACTTATTAAATTTGATCTAAACTTAAGTGAAGCAACTTTAATTATGATGTAATTCAGTCCCATACTAGGCTTTTTTCCAACTGAATTTAAGTTATCTTATCATACCTAAAACTAGACATCATCTTAATCCATCTCGATTCGTTAGCCAGATCTTATTTCAACTTAAAAGACCATACCACATAAATATAATTGGGCCTTAGATAGTCAAAAATCATAATCTAACACTTGGCCTTCTTATAATCACAGACAAAGTGATGCTAACTAGTTTAAATGGTAAAGTTTTGTTGGATTTTCTAAGTGTTTCCCCTTAGTAAAACTCCAAGTCTAGGTACATTTTCTAGAAAGATCAATCACAAAATTTGCCTTAATTGAGTGATATTAATCGGTTGACTTTTTCCCATACCAATATTTCTTTGTGCCATATTACACTAATACTTCCTTATTTATCCTAGCCGTTTGCATCTTGATTGAAAGGATAAATTGAATTCTCTTGATTGATTAGTGGTGATGACTTGATTATAGGGAATTAAAATTCTCCTTTGACTAATCATGTGTCCAAGTACGTTATGCACATCATGTTTATAGAAAACTTAATTGCCTTCCTTTTGTGGTTGGAGTGGACTACTACTATATAAACCAAGCCTTTGCACTTCATTTGTATACACAAAAAAGGATATACTTCTTTTCTTTACTCCAAAAAATGTTACACAAAATAGTTTCTTGTTTTGGGCATTGATCATTGTGTTCTCAATCTAGCTCTTCGTAGTACACCGGAGAGTTAGAGTCGTGTAACCCTGGAGGTCGATTGCTATGAGTTCATGTGTACAAGTACGGGGCAAATTCGACTTTAGGGCAGTGATGTTATGTCACGCCACGACATTAAATCAGATAAGTTTGCTCTAATATTAGCTGCTATTAGTCATAATTCCTACAAGTTTTACCGTGACTACTCAGCTACGTAACTACCTTTGTGTCACTTTATAGATCAAAAATATACTTTGATTCAATCTCTGAAAAAGTGATGCTAATTGCTAACTAGCTTAGTTGGTAAAGTTTTTCCGCGACTACTCAGCTACATAACTACCTTTGTGTCACTCTATAGGTCAAAAATATACTTGGATTCAATCTTGGAAAAACTGATGCTAATAATTAGCTTAGTTGGTAAAGTTTTACCGCGACTACTCAGCTACATAACTACCTTTGAGGCTTTGTGGAACTTTATAAATCAAAAATATAATTGAATTCAATTCAATCTCAGAGAAATCATCATCCGAATAAACCCCGGAGAGAAGTTAATCACCCCATCAAACAACGAAACAACAGACCTACATTGTTACTGTGCAAATCATCTCTGCAATTGGAAACAATACTGCTCGTTGAACTACTCAAATCTAAAATCCAAGTAATTAAATTAAATCAAGAACAATCAAAAATGAATAAATAAGGAAAAAGAAGTACCAGATCAACAAGAGCAGCAGCCCTTTCATAAACAGAGCCACGAGTAATTGCTGACCTCCGATTCAACGCGGGCGTGCGACTGCTACTTTCTCCTTTCAGAAATGGCGTATCCATTGTTTTTCCAATTCAGTTCAGCAGGAAGAAGCTGATTGATGGAAATTGTAGAATTACAGTTGATAAAGGAGATTTGGAAAAGAAAAATATGGGAAAAGTGGGAACACTATAAACAAAGGGTTGGTTATTTTATTCCGTACTAGAGATTTGTTTTATTGAATATGAATATACTATTATACTGTACTATTTAAATATTTTGTTGAATTTTCTTTGGTATGAAATTGTCATTTGATGTGACGGCTTACAAGTGAGGATTTGTTTTGTTGACAAACAAATTCATTGAAAATTAATTTTTTTGGAAATGAATTTATGCATGCTTGTTTGGTCGATAATAATGTAGAAATTGGGATTTTTTTTTAGGAAGTTTCACTTCCCACAAAATGAAGGAATTAACTTACCTAGTCCCCCTAGGTAAGTGGAACTTCCCATGGGAAATGGAAATTCCTACATCCAACCAAACAATTTTTGGAAATTATTAGGAATTATAATTTCATGGGAATTTCTACTTCCCACATCCAACCAAACAAGGCCTGAGAATTTAACACTTGGATAGGGAAATATTTCCTCCGTTATATAATACTCCACTAGTGTGTGGTTCGGATGATGCCCCGGGTTGCTAGTTTGTACTTCTTTAATTTGATAATTATACTCAACATTTTGTATAGCTAGTGTTTAGTCTGAGCATTGTCTCGATTGTTATTTTTTTTTTACCTCATATGTAATTTATTTCTAATGTTGTGAAAAATAAATAAATCATATAACCTCTAATTTACTTAATAAATGTTTGTCAAAAAAAATTATAAATAAATAAAAGAAATATATAATGTTATTTAATTGATAACATTACTAATAAAAGTTTGTTAAGACGGTAAATGTACCACCTTTATGTGATGGAGGTTACGAGTTTGAATTTAACTCAAAACATAATTAAATTTGTTAAATGAAGTGGCAAGCTTACGTGACGCATATAACTTCAATAGTGACGTGTGCATATACTTTGAAAAGTTCCACATGGAACTGTTCCTTTGAAAGGAACGTTTTTTAATATATAAACTAGTTATTGGCCCGAGCGATGTTGCGGATCACTATAAATTTTTAGGTTTGATAAACACTAACTTTAATAGGTTACGTTCAACAATATTTATAAGTGAATAAAAATATAATAATAAATTTAAGATTAATGGGTGCTAGTTTTTATTCATTTTACTTTACATAATAAAGTAGTGAAAATTTTGACTTTGGGTACCTCAAAAATGGCCTCATCTGACTTTTGATACCCATCTAAAATTTTATTTTATTTTAGTACCCATCAAAGTTACAAAATATAGATTTTGGTACCACTTACCAGAATCCGATAGGGTTCCGTTAAATGGGGCCTGTTTCGGGGTTTTCTGATGTCCTGCGGGAGAGTTACAATTCCGAGATTGGAACCGGACGCCTGTACCTGCAAAATAACGGAGACTCCTGAGAGCTCCGCCTCCAACGGTCAAGTTAGTACCTGATTAAGGAGTAACCAATACAGAAATTAAAGTAATCAGATCTCTCTAGGTGAGAGTGCTTAGTGTTGGTAATCTGCGTTGTTAGCGAGATTAGCCGGTTGTTAATAAGTCTGTTCTTCTCTGCTTGATCTCTTAATTATTCGGTTGTTTGATTAATGAGGATTAATCGAGTATTTATAGCCTTGGGAAGCGTGCAACTCTTTAGGTTTAAGGTAAACCTAGGGCTGATCGGGCCTCTAGACTGAATTGGGCCTTGATGGCCGGTTGTCCCACTTGGCATGGGTGGACACGTGGCGTGTCTTAAGTGGTCCGTGGAGGACGTATCTGTGACTGACCCGTGGCAAGCTCCTGTTGGCCTTCGTGAAGGACACGTGGCGGAACCTGGTTGGTCCACTTGTCAGACGGTGATTGGTGGATAAAAATCCCCTAATCATTTGCCCCTCACAGGTGGCACGCGACTGGTCACGTGTCGCCTGTGACAGGTGTCGCACGGTGACAGGCGACGGCCCGTTACAGGTGTCACCTTGTAGACGGCCGAGAGATTTTCCCGCCCAAATTTGAATTCGGAAGCGACCCTTCGCCTTCTCATTTTGCCTATAAAAGGAAGTGCTGACTTCGGTCATTTTCACATTTGAGAACTTTTGCGAGAACATTCGGACCCCTGAACTTGCTCTGACATTTTCGGACTTTTTCTGCCTACCGCCTGTTCTGACAAGCCGACTGACCCGAACTTCCAGGACTTCATCAACCGTCACCCGTTCAGGTAACTCAGTTCTCTTACTCTTAATTTTCTTTTTATTTTTTGAAATGGCACCATGGAAGCACACGACACGCCCTAAGTTAGTGATCAGCCGGTCACCGGGGACGGCTGAATCTAGGACTAGGAGTGCCGCCTGCCCTTTTCTGGACCCATCTTTGCCCTTTATACAAAGTCCGACTGAATCTGTGTCTATGCAGAACGTGATGGCCAGAACAAAAAAGACTGCTATGATATCAAACTCAGACGGCTCCTCCCAAAGGGTGCTCCTTAGCGAAACATCTGACCAGGCGCCAGATGTAGAACGAGGCGACTGTCAAGCTGACAGTTCTGAGAGAGGGACCAAGGTGTTCCCTTCTCATCTAACCGTGGACATGTCTAATTTTCCTTCTGCTCCTTCTAAGGGAGAGGAGGCGGGCCCCTCTAGGAGAGGGGAGGAGTCGTCCTCTTCGGACTCGTCAGGGGACGAGTCCGAATCCAGCTCTTCTGACCATAGTTCTTCTGGCTCAGAAGAAAAACATAGCCGCCTACAAGAGGCGAGAAGTTCTCATGCAGTGGAGAAGGGGGATAATTGGGCAGAGCCGTCCGCCTCTTACAGAGAGGAAAACGCCCCCTACTACTGCAGGGTGCCCCGGGGCCGGATTGCAACCATGCGAGACAACGTGGCGAGCTTTATTGCTAACCATAAAATGGGCCCGGAGTATTTACTGTTTGTGCCGGATCCAGAAGATACTGTCGTCTGGCCGGCTGGTACCAGCTATGGTGACGGCTGCTTTGGCTGCTATGTGGCGGCCATCAAAGCTGGACTGCGCTTCCCATTACATCCGGCTGTTCAGCGGATTTTAGATGGGTATGATCTGGGGTTATGGCAGTTAGCCCCCAACTCTTGGGTAAACGTACTCGGCTATGTGGCCGGGTGCGAATTGAACGGGGTGGAGCCAAGTTTTGAGGCTTTCGCCCATATGAACTATCTCAGCCGGACCCCTAAGTCGGGAGGTACCGGCTGGTATCAACTAACAAGCCATAGGGGTTACCTCATGACGAGAGGTAAGGCAAACAAATGGAAGGATTGGCGGAACACCTTCCTTATTATCGAGAGTTCAGACACGGAGCTGAACAAACGCTTTAACAAGTGGAACAGGGATCCGCCTCTTCTCGCAGGCGGCCGCAGCATGCCGCCTGTTCCCCCAAAGGCTAAAAAAGAGATCCTAGACAAAGGACTCTTCAAAGTAGAGACTAGGGTGAACTCTACTTCAGGGGTACGAGAGCAAGTACCCCTAAATTGCGTCCCGAGCTTCAAGTGGCTCTATGACGAGTACTTTTTGGCCGCCTGTGGCCTCGGCAGTCGGTGCTCTAGAGGTAGCCGGCCTGACGAATACTCTGTTTTTTCACGCCTTGTTTACTTGGGATTTTTACTAACTTTGCTGTTTATTTCTTTCAGCCGACGCCATGAGTAAAATAACAGCATCTAAGACTGCGGCGGCCATGCTGCGGGTCTCACTAATGAAGCAGTCGTATGTCGACTCCCCCAGCAAGGAGGCACCCTTGGTAGGCTTTGAAAACTCTTCTCCTTTTAGTTGTATTATGCATATACTAACTCTTTTTGTTTTCAGTCTGGCACTCCAAGGGCTTCTTCCTCGCAACAGCCGGACCCCAAGGCCCGGAGGACGACTGTTGCCAGCTCTCCTGGGTCTTCCAGGAAAACAGTGGCGGCTGAGAAGCAGCCGGCCACTTCTTCAAAAACCCAGGCGGGGCCGCCTAGATGTATGGACCCTCACTTGTAAAAAACTCACCCTTGCTTCTTTCTTGATTAAGTCTAACTTGTTTTATCCTTTTACTTAATGCAGCCGGCCCCCAGGGACTTGACTTGGTTGAGGTAGCCAAGTCAATGGTTAAAGTAGTTCCTCCCTCTGACAGGGAGGCGGTCAAGGGTGCCGGCACCCTTGACCTCGATGGAATTTCAGGGATCCTAGCTGAGGTATACTTAGCACCTTTTTGAGCTTTTGAGTTCCAGGACGCCTGTTAACTCTTTTGATTGGAAACTGACGCCTGTTTTTCTTTGTACTTAGGCCCTGCTCCGAGTCAACAGCCTTCGCAAGCCGATTGATCGGAAAAACAAAGAGGTAAAGGCCGCAAAGGCTATGGCCGCCTCCAGCTGTGATAAGGCAATGTTTCAAATTGCCCAAAATGAAGTACTGACCATTGATCTTCTTTATTATCAGGCGCAGGCGACCGCCGCTGTTCGGGCTCAGCTAGAGGCGGCCCAAAAGAAGGTTGACGAGCTGGAGGGGACCGTCACCAAACTTAAAGCCGAGCTGAAACCCCTTCGCCAAAAAATGCACTCTTACGAGGCCATGGAGAAATCTTTGGCTAACGTAAAAGAACGCCTGGTGAACCAGGAGAAGAGTCTTACCCAAGAGCTCTCGGACAAGGCCGAGCAAGAGAAACAAGAGCTCGTCCGGGAGATGGTGGAAGACTCCGCCCAAATCCAACGCATGACCTGGGAACGACTGTTCCCCAGTGCCGACTTTGCCTCATGGGAAAGAACGTACCGCCAGTGTTCGGAAATATATAATCAACAGATCCTGGCGGCTGCTGAAGAAGAGGCGATGGACGTTGCGTTGGAGGAGGAAGAGCCGGTTGTGGCGCTTGTGCCACTTGGGGGTAAGGCATCAAAAGATGATGCAGCCAAGGCCGAGTCCAGCAAGAAGAGTGCTGACCAGGCGGCTGCTGCTGATACTGAACTGCCCCCTTCTTAAGCTTTAAGTATATTTTTCTTTTCACGGCCTGCGTGTCGTTTGCTTTGTAATTACCCGGCCAGGGGGCCGGGGTTTTGAATATTCTGCTGGCCTTTTATGGCCGGCTCATTTTAATCAAATATTTTGTTTTTGTTCAAATTTGTCTAAGTATTTGAAATTTGCTCACTTGACCGACTGTTGTGTATGGCCAAACGTTAAGACAGGTAAGTATGCCGCCTATGCCCCTGGACGACTGGTTGTCTGTTTCCAGGATAGATGATCAGTCGGCCATTTTATCAATCGGTATTCGAACTCTTTATTCAATTTGACCAAGTAAATAGAATTACCTAGTAGCCAAGGAATTTAAGTAGGAAAACAAGCGGCGGGTACCGGTTGTTTCCCTTTATTGCCAATGTTGGCTTTAAACTCGTTATTTTTTAACCTAGCAAGAGTATTGGTTGAGAGCCTTTGTTTATTAAAAACAAGTGGACGACTCATACCCTTTAGGCTTCATACTAAGTTTGAGTGACTATTAAGTTAACATAGGAGTTACTTAGTCTTTGTCACAATCTTGATTGAGTAGTAGAGGTATCAGGCGGCGTAGGCCGGCTAGACCCCTTGATTCACCAATGTAAGCTATTAACTTAATAGGTTATCCAGTAGGAATAAGGGTTCGAGTGCCCTTGTTTGTTAAAAACAGGCGGACGACCCAAACTTTTTAGGTTCCATACCAAATTTGAAGGAGTGACTATGAGTTAACTTTGGAGTTACTCAGTCGCCGTCACTTTTGTTTGAGAAGTAGAGGTACCAGGCGTCGTACGCCGGCTAGACCCCTTGATTCGCCAATGTTTGTTGGCTATTAACTCAATAGGTACCCCCTGCATTTATCCCAAGTAATACAGGCGGTTATCTGACTCAGATGTCAACTGCTACCATTGGTTTGGTTAGTGATAGAGTTATCTTTGTCTCAAAAACGGCTACGTGGTTGCCCTTGGGGACAGTCGTATAGGTGCCGTGTAATTAGTTTATAGAACAATGTTCCACCCAAAAGGGAGCTGCTCTCTGCGACGAATTTCATCCGGAGGGATGCCGTCGGACGCCTGCTATGATGTTGGGACAGGTCGAATTAGTTTTTTAGTTTTGATCAGGTGGCTTGGCGCCTGGTCTGATCATTCGGCCGGTGGCCTTGGTAAGTTCTTGGTGAACGTAGGTGCTAAGTAAAAGAAGGGTAGCCGCCTGTTAGGTACAGGATCGGCCAGGCCCTTATCTTTTTAGCTAAGTATTGTGAGTAAAATACTCGATGGAGAGTAGCCGACTGTAAAGGAACAGACGGCATGCCCCTCTACAGATAGTGAAACTCAATGGAGAGTAGCCGACTGTAAAGGTACAGACGGCATGCCCCTCGTAATACAATATTGAATAGTAAGTGCAAACTTTATTAAGTAGCTCTTTACTTTACATCATTCAGAAGAAATATTTTTTAAGGTTATCTACATTCCAGGTTCGAGGCAACGGTTGTCCGTCTGGTGTTTTCCAGACGGTAGGTACCGTCCCTGACTTCCGCATAGATTCGGTAGGGTCCTTCCCAGTTGGGAGTTAGTTTTCCAGACTCATTGGCCCTACCAACTGCTTCCATTTTTCTAAGTACAAAGTCCCCTACTTTGAGTGGACGCCTGTGTACGTTGTATGATCTAGTCATTCTTAGGCGATAGATCTCATGGCGCAAAACAGCATTGCCCCTTTTTTCAGGAAGTGAGTCTAATGCCAGGCGCATAGCTTCCCAGTTTGCCTCTTCATCATATAGCATTACTCGAAGAGTCGGCTCGTAGTGTTCTATTGGAAGAACAGCTTCTGCACCATAAGTTAGGAGGAAGGGAGTTTCTCCAGTTGCCCCTTTTTCAGTCGTCCTAATGGCCCAAAGAACATGTGGTAGTTCATCCGCCCATAGGCCGCCTGCTCGTTCAATCTTTTTCTTGAGACCGTCTGAGATGATTTTATTAAAGGCTTCTACCTGGCCGTTTGCTTGTGGACGGCCGACAGATGCAAAGTAATGTGCAATTCCTTGGTCTCCCAACCAGCTTTTGAGAACAGGCGTCTCAAATTGGGGACCATTATCAAAAACCATAGACATGGGAACCCCGAACCGAGTGATGACGTTTTTCCAAATGAATGAAATTACATCTTTCGTCTTGATTCCCTTTACAGCCTCCGCCTCTACCCATTTAGTGAAGTAGTCAACGGCAACAAGTATGTACCTTCTGCCGCCTGTAGCAGGCGTATATGGCCCCAGAATGTCCATGCCCCACTTAGCAAACGGTAGTGGGCTGTGAATGGTAGTGAGGTCAGTAGCCGGACGGTGAATTAATTTGCCAAACCTTTGGCACTTGTCACATTTTTTCACCATCTCCATTGCATCTGCTTCCAAAGTAGGCCAAAAGTAACCCTGCCGCCTTGTCCTTTGAGCAAGCATCCTACCACCTATATGGGAAGCGCAGAAAACCAGAGTGAAGATCATCTAGTATCTCTCGTCCCTTTTCAGGAGTAACACACTTTAAGAAGGGTTGAAGGTGCCCCCTCTTGTGAAGTTCTCCCTGTATCATTTCAAAACAGGAGGCTCGTTTTTTCAGTGCTGCCGCCTGTTGAGGATCATCCGGCAGTGTACCGTTTGTCAGATATGCCCTGATTGAATCCATCCAGGTTGAGCTTCTGTCTAGGATTCCAATAGGATTTTCCTCGATGCTTCTCTTCTCCATTACTTCCCAAAACAAAGTCCGAGGAGTATCGGAGGAGGCGGATGATGCTAATTTCGAAAGTGCATCTGCCTGGTTGTTTTCTGATCTCGGCACTTGGATCAGATGGAAATCCTCAAGGGAGCCGACTGCTTGCCGGACCGCCTGTAAATACTTGATCATGGCCGATGTGTTGCTTCGTATTCGCCATTGTACTGACTCACTATCAGTTGTGAATCAGAACAGGCGTCTATTTTCCTTGCCCCTGCCGCCTTACACATGCGGATCCCGGCTAGTAAAGCTTCATATTCTGCCTCATTGTTTGAAGCCTGGAAACTGAAGCGTAGAGCATACTCGAACCTGTCGCCCTCTGGAGATTGACATACGACGCCTGCTCCACAAACCGTTTGAAGTGGAGCTTCCGTCCACATATACCTTCCAGACTTGGTCTGGAACTTGAGAGTCAGGAGGACGGGTCATCTCTACAATAAAAGTCAGCAAAGGCTTGCCCCTTCACTGCTTTTCTAGGCTCGAAAGTAACTTCGAGACTCTGCATTTCTATGGCCCATTTGATCATTCGTCCGGAGGACTCCATGGTGGTAAGGGGCCGCTTGATCGGTTGGTCGGTATACACGACGACTGCAATGTGCCAGAAAGTAGGGCTTCAATTTTTTAACAGCCATGAAGAGTGCAAGACCAAATTTCTCCACTAGGGGATACCTCAACTCGGCATTTTTCAGTACGTGACTGACAAAGTAGACCGGAAGTTGACAGCCGTCCCTTTCAGCAAGGAGCACCGCGCTTAACGCATGATCAGAGACGGCCAGGTACATGTACAGATTTTCTTTGGGCAAAGGGCTGACCAGCCTCGGCAAGGAATGCAAGTGAACCTTTAATTTCTGGAAGGCGGCCTCAGCATCCGGCCCCCATTCAAACCTTGCCTTTTTCTTAATTGCCTGGAAAAAGTATAGGCATTTGTCGCCTGATCGGCTTAGGAATCTTCCCAAGGCCGCCAGACAACCTGTTAACTTCTGAACCTCTCGAACGGTACGAGGCGACTGCATGTCAATGACCGCCTGTACCTTCTCGGGGTTCGCCTCTATTCCTCTCTGGTTGATAAGGAATCCGAGAAATTTCCCAGACTCAACTCCAAATACACATTTCTTGGGATTGAGCATGACATGGTGCCGCCTGAGTGTGGCGAAAGTTTCTCGGAGGTCCGTCAGATGATCTTTCTGAAGTTTAGTCTTGACAATCATATCATCAATGTATGCCTCGACGTTTCTCCCAATCTGATCAAAGAACACTGTGTTTATCATTCGTTGGAAGGTAGCCGGAGCATTCTTAAGACCAAACGGCATGACCGTGTAACAGTATAATCCCTGATCAGTGACGAAGGCCGTCTTTCTCCTGATCTTTCTTCCACAAAGGAATTTGATGAAAACCAGAATAGGCGTCCATAAAACTCATCAAGGCATGGCCGGCTGTTGAGTCGACCAGGTTATCAATTTTAGGCAGAGGGTAACTGTCTTTGGGGCACGCCTTGTTCAAGTCTGTGTAGTCTACACACATTCGCCAGGTGCCATTCGGCTTTTTAACAAGTACCACATTTGCAACCCAATCTGGGAAGTAACATTGCCGAATGAACCCTGCATCAAGTAATTTTTTGACTTCGGCGGCTGCCGCCTGACCTCTTTCTTCACCATGGTTCCGTTTCTTTTGTCGTACCGGCTTCTTTTTCGGATCCACAGCGAGTTTGTGTACTGCCAGATCAGGACTAATGCCTGGCATTTCATGGACTTCAAATGCAAAGATGTCCTTGTATTCTTTCAACAGGTTGTGAAAGTCGTCACCAAGGTTTCTCAGAGCAGTCGTCCCTACCTTGACTGTTCGGTCAGGATGGGAGTCGTCTAATATCAGGTCCGCATGTTCACCAGCCGGCTGAGGGCGGAACTCATCCGGCCGGTCCTCTGCCAATGATTGCTATTTTCTTGCTTTTCTTGCGGACTCAGTCTGGAGTGCCTTTCTCTTTTTGTCGCCTGTTTCTTGAACAGGCGCACTTTCCTTGACATTGTCAAGGTCTGTTTTTTCTCCACTTGACCCAGTGGCCATAACAGTGGGCTTGACATCCGAGAGATAGCACTCTCGGGCCATCCTCTGATCTCCCCTAAGGGAGCCGACTGTTCCATTGTCCCTTTCAAACTTAAGCAGCATAAGTGACGGGATTATAACAGCCTT
>NW_018744754.1:0-12702 GCF_001683475.1 Chenopodium quinoa
ACATTCAAACAAATCTTTTTGAATCAATAAAAGTCAAATGCATTCAGCAGATCAAAATTGAATCAATTAAAAGTCAACCACATTCAAACAAAGCTAATTAAATTCAATGGAAGGCAAACACATTCAAACAAAGCTATTTGAATCAAATGAAAGTCAAACACATTCAAAACAATGCTATCTGAATCAAATGAAAGTCAAATGCATTCCAAAAAGATAATTAAATCAAACGAAACTCAAACAGTCAGACAAAGCTAATTTCATCAAATGAAAGTCGAAAACATTCAAACAAAGCTATTTAAATCATATGAAAGTCAAATGCTTTGAAAAAAAGCTAATTGAATCAAGTAAAAGTCCAAAGAATTCATACAAAGCTTTTTGAATCAAATGATTGTCAAATGCATTCAACGAGGCTAATTGAAATCATATGACAGTGAAACAAAACTTTTTGAATCAAATAAAGTCAAATGCATTCAACAAAGCAAATTGATTAATTGAAAGTTAACCACATTCAAGCAAAGCTAAATGAATCAAATGAAAGTTAAACACATTTAAACAAAGCTATTTGAACCAAATGAAAGTCAAACACATTCAAGAAATGCTATTTGAATCAGATGAAAGTCAATCACATTCAAACAAAGCTAATTTAATCATATGAAAGTCAAATGCTTTGAAAAAAGCTAATTGAATCAAGTAAAAGTCCAAAGAATTCAAACAAAGCTTTTTGAATCAAATGATTGTCAAATGCATTCAACGAGGCTAATTGAATCATATGACAGTCAAACAAAACTTTTTGAATTAAATGAAAGTCAAATGCATTCAACAAAGCAAATTGACTAAATTGAAAGTTAACCACATTAAAGCAAAGCTAATTGAATCAAATGAAAGTCAAACACATTTAAACAAAGCTATTTGAACCAAATGAAAGTCAAACACATTCAAGAAATGCTATTTGAATCAAATGAAAGTCAAACGCATTCAAAAAAGGTATTTAAATCAAGTGAAAGTCAAAATCATTCAAACAAAGCTATTTGAATCAAACTAAAGTCAAACACATTCAAACAAAGCTTTTTGAATTAAAATGAAAGTCAAATGCATTAAACAAAGCTAATTGATTCAAATGAAAGTCAATCACCTTCAAACAAAGCTAATTTAATCAAATAAAAATCAAACACATTCAAACAAAGCTTTTTCAATCAAATGAAATTTAAATGCATTCAAAATAGCGATTTGAATCAAGTGAAAGTGAAACAAAGCTTTTTGAATCAAATGATTGTCAAATCCATTCAACGATGCTAATTGAATCATATGAAAGTCAAGCACATTCAAACAAAATCTTTTTGAATCAACTGAAAGTCAAATGCAATTAAAAAAAAGTAATTAAATCAAGTGAAAGTCAAACACATTTAAACAAAGCTTTTTAAATCAAATGAAAGTTAAATCCATTCAAAAAAGCTAATTGAATCAAGTGAAAGTCTAGGTAATTCAAACAAAGCTTTTTGAATCAAAATGACTGTCAAATGCGTTCAACGATGCTAATTGAATCAAATGAGAGTCAAACGCATTCAAACAAAGATTTTTGAATCAAATGAAAGTCATATGCATTCAACAAAGCTAATTGAATCAAATGAAAGTCAATGGCATTCTAACAAACCTAATTAAATCAAACGAAAGTCAATGGCATTTAACAAACCTAATTGAATCGAATGAAAGTCAACCACATTCAAACAAAGCTAATTGAATCAAATGAAAGTTAACCACTTCAAACAAAGCATATTAAATCAAGTGAAAATCAAACACATTCAAACAAAGCTTTTTGAATCAAAAGAAAGTCAAATGATTTCAAAAAAGCTAATTGAATCAAGTGAAAGTCAAACAAATTCAAACATAGCTTTTTGAATCAAATGATTGTCAAATGCATTCAACGATACTAAAGGAATCATATGAAAGTCAAACACATTCAAACAAATCTTTTTGAATCAAATGAAAGTCAAATGCATTCAACAGATTAAATTGAATCAATTAAAAGTCAACCACATTCAAACAAAGCTAATTAAATCCAATGGAAGGCAAACACATTCAAACAAAGCTATTTGAATCAAATGAAAGTCAAACACATTCAAACAATGCTATCCGAATTAAATGAAAGTCAAATGCATTCAAAAAAAATAATTAAATCAAACGAAAGTCAAACACATTCAGGCAAAGCTAATTGCATCAAATGAAAGTCAAAAACATTCAACAAAGCTAATTAAATCATATGAAAGTCAAATGCTTTCAAAAAAAGCTAATTGAATCAAGTAAAAGTCCAAAGAATTCAAACAAAGCTTTTTGAATCAAATGATTGTCAAATGCATTCAACGAGGCTAATTGAATCATATGAACAGTCAAACAAAACTTTTTGAATCAAAAGAAAGTCAAATGCATTCAACAAAGCAAATTGATTCAATTGAAAGTTAACCACATTCAAGCAAAGCTAATTGAAACAAAAGAAAGTCAAACACATTTAACAAAGCTATTTGAACCAAATGAAAGTCAAACACATTCAAGAAATGCTATTTGAATCATATGAAAGTCAAACGCATTCAAAAAAGGTATTTAAATCAAGTGAAAGTCAAAATCATTCAAACAAAGCTATTTGAATCAAATTAAAGTCAAACACATTCAAACAAAGCTTTTTGAATTAAATGAAAGTCAAATGCATTAAACAAAGCTAATTGATTCAAATGAAAGTCAATCACATTCAAACAAAGCTAATTTAATCAAATGAGAATCAAACACATTCAAACAAAGCTTTTTCAATCAAATGAAATTCAAATGCATTCAAAATAGCGATTTGAATCAAGTGAAAGTCAAACAAAGCTTTTTGAATCAAATGATTGTCAAATCCATTCAACGATGCTAATTGAATCATATGAAAGTCAAGCACATTCAAACAAATCTTTTTGAATCAACTGAAAGTCAAATGCAATTAAAGAGAAGTAATTAAATCAAGTGAAAGTCAATTTCATTTAAACAAAGCTTTTTTAAATCAAATGAAAGTTAAATGCATTCAAAAAAGCTAGTTGAATCAAGTGAACGTCTAGGTAATTCAAACAAAGCTTTTTGTATCAAATGACTGTCAAATGCGTTCAACGATGCTAATTGAATCAAATGAAAGTCAAACACATTGAAACAAATCTTTTTGAATCAAATGAAAGTCATATGCATTCAACAAAGCTAATTGAATCAAATAAAAAGTCAATGGCATTCTAACAAACCTAATTAAATCAAACGAAAGTCAATGGCATTCTAACAAACCTAATTGAACAAAATGAAAGTCAACCACATTCAAACAAAGCTAATTGAATCAAATGAAAGTTAACCACATTCAAACAAAGCATATTAAATCAAGTGAAAATCAAACACATTCAAACAAAGCTTTTTGAATCAAAAGAAAGTCAAATGAGTTCAAAAAAGCTAATTGAATAAAGTGAAAGTCAAACAAATTCAAACATAGCTTTTTGAATCAAATGATTGTCAAATGCATTCAACGATACTAATTGAATCATATGAAAGTCAAACACATTCAAACAAATCTTTTTGAATCAAATGAAAGTCAAATGCATTCAACATATCAAATTGAATCAATTAAAAGTCAACCACATTCAAACAAAGCTAATTAAATCCAATGGAAGGCAAACACATTCAAACAAAGCTATTTGAATCAAATGAAAGTCAAACACATTCAAACAATGCTATCTTAATCAAATGAAAGTCAAATGCATTCAAAAAAGATAATTAAATCAAACGAAAGTCAAACACATTCAGACAAAGCTAATTGCATCTAATGAAAGTCAAAAACATTCAAACAAAGCTAATTAAATCATATGAAAGTCCAATGCTTTCAAAAAAGCTAATTGAATCAAGTAAATGTCCAAAGAATTAAAACAAAGCTTTTTGAATCAAATGATTGTCAAATGCATTCAACGAGGCTAATTGAATTAATTGATAGTCAAACAAAACTTTTTCAATCAAATGAAAGTCAAATGCATTCAACAAAGCAAATTGACTCAATTGAAAGTTAACCACATTCAAGCAAAGCTAATTGAATCAAATGAAAGTCAAACACATTTAAACAAAGCTATTTGAACCAAATGAAAGTGTAACACATTCAAGAAATGCTATTTGAATCAGATGAAACTCAAACGCAATAAAAAAAGGTATTTAAATCAAGTGAAAGTAAAAAACATTCAAACAAAGCTATTTGAATCAAATTAAAGTCAAACACATTCAAACAAAGCTTTTTGAATTAAATGAAAGTCAAATGCATTAAACAAAGCTAATTGATTCAAATGAAAGTCAATCACATTTAAACAAAGCTAATTTAATCAAATGAAAATCAAACACATTCAAACAAAGCTTTTTCAATCAAATGAAATTCAAATGCATTCAAAAGAGCGATTTGAATCAAGTGAAAGTCAAACAAAGCTTTTTGAATCAAATGATTGTCAAATCCTTTCAACGATGCTAATTGAGTCATATGAAAGTCAAGCACATTCAAACAAATCTTTTAGAATCAACTGAAAGTCAAATGCAATTAAAAAAAAGTAATCAAATCAAGTGAAAGTCAATTACATTTAAACAAAGCTTTTTAAATCAAATAAAAGTTAAATGCATTCAAAAAAGCTAATTGAATCAAGTGAAAGTCTAGGTAATTCAAACAAAGCTTTTTGTATCAAATGACTGTCAAATGCGTTCAACGATGCTAATTGAATCAAATGAAAGTCAAACACATTCAAACAAAGCTAATTTAATCAAAAGAAAATCAAACACATTCAAACAAAGCTTTTTCAATCAAATGAAATTCAAATGCATTCAAAATAGCGATTTGAATCAAGTGAAAGTCAAACAAAGCTTTTTGAATCAAATGATTGTCAAATCCATTCAACGATGCTAATTGAATCATATGAAAGTCAAGCACCTTCAAACAAATCTTTTTGAATCAACTGAAAGTCAAATGCAATTAAAAAAAAGTAATTAAATCAAGTGAAAGTCAATTACATTTAAACAAAGCTTTTTAAATCAAATGAAAGTTAAATGCATTCAAAAAAGCTAATTGAATCAAGTGAAAGTCAAGGTAATTCAAACAAAGGTTTTTGAATCAAATGACTGTCAAATGTGTTCAACGATGCTAATTGAATCAAATGAAAGTCAAACACATTCAAACAAAGCTTTTTGAATCAAATGAAAGTCATATGCATTCAACAAAGCTAATTGAATCAAATGAAAGTCAATGTCATTCTAACAAACCTAATTAAATCAAACGAAAGTCAATGGCATTCTAACAAACCTAATTGAATCAAATGAAAGTCAACCACATTCAAACAAAGCTAATTGAATCAAATGAAAGTTAACCACATTCAAATAAAGCTAATTTAAATCAAGTGAAATTCAAACACATTCAAACAAAGCTTTTTAAATCCAAAGAAAGTCAAATGAGTTCAAAAAAGCTAATTAAATCAAGTGAAATTCAAACAAATTCAAACATAGCTTTTTGAATCAAATGATTGTCAAATGCATTCAACGATACTAATTGAATCATATGAAAGTCAAACACATTCAAACAAATCTTTTTGAATCAAATGAAAGTCAAATGCATTCAACAGATCAAATTGAATCAATTAAAAAGTCAACCACATTCAAACAAAGCTAATTAAATCCAATGGAAGGCAAACACATTCAAACAAAGCTATTTGAATCAAATGAAAGTCAAACACATTCAAACAAAGCTATTTGAATCAAATGAAAGTCAAACACATTCAAACAATGCTATCTGAATCAAATGAAATACAAATGCATTCAAAAAAGATAATTAAATGAAATGAAAGTCAAACACATTCAGACAAAGCTAATTGCATCTAATGAAAGTCAAAAACATTCAAACAAAGCTAATTAAATCATATGAAAGTCCAATGCTTTCAAAAAAGCTAATTGAATCAAGTAAATGTCCAAAGAATTAAAACAAAGCTTTTTGAATCAAATGATTGTCAAATGCATTCAACGAGGCTAATTGAATTAATTGATAGTCAAACAAAACTTTTTGAATCAAATGAAAAGTTAAATGCATTCAACAAAGCAAATTGACTCAATTGAAAATTAACCACATTCAAGCAAAGTTAATTGAATCAAATGAAAGTCAAACACATTTAAACAAAGCTATTTGAACCAAATGAAAGTCAAACACATTCAAGAAATGCTATTTGAATCAGATGAAAGTCAAACGCATTCAAAAAAGGTATTTAAATCAAGTGAAAGTCAAAATCATTCAAACAAAGCTATTTGAATCAAATTAAAGTCAAACACATTCAAACAAAGCTTTTTGAATTAAATGAAAGTCAAATGCATTAAACAAGGTTAATTGATTCAAATGAAAGTCAATCACATTCAAACAAAGATAATTTAATCAAATGAAAATCAAACACATTCAAACAAAGCTTTTTCAATCAAATGAAATTCAAATGAATTTAAAATAGCGATTTGAATCAAGTGAAAGTCAAACAAAGCTTTTTGAATCAAATGATTGTCAAATCCATTCAACGATGCTAATTGAATCATATGAAAGTCAAGCACATTCAAACAAATCTTTTTGAATCAAGTGAAAGTCAAATGCAATTAAAAAAAAGTAATTAAATCAAGTAAAAGTCAATTACATTTAAACAAAGCTTTTTAAATAAAATGAAAGTTAAATGCATTCAAAAAAGCTAATTGAATCAAGTGAAAGTCTAGGTAATTCAAACAAAGCTTTTTGAATCAAATGACTGTCAAATGCGTTCAACGATACTAATTGAATCAAATGAAAGTCAAACACATTCAAACAAAGCTTTTTGAATCAAATGAAAGTCATATGCATTCAACAAAGCTAATTGAATCAAATGAAAGTCAATGTCATTCTAACAAACCTAATTAAATCAAACGAAAGTCAATGGCATTCTAACAAACCTAATTGAATCAAATGAAAGTCAACCACATTCAAACAAAGCTAATTGAATCAAATGAAAGTTAACCACATTCAAACAAAGCATATTAAATCAAGTGAAATCAAACACATTCAAACAAAGCTTTTTGAATCCAAAGAAAGTCAAATGAGTTCAAAAAAGCTAATTAAATCAAGTGAAATTCAAACAAATTCAAACATAGCTTTTTGAATCAAATGATTGTCAAATGCATTCAACGATACTAATTGAATCATATGAAAGTCAAACACATTCAAACAAATCTTTTTGAATCAAATGAAAGTCAAATGCATTCAACAGATCAAATTGAATCAATTAAAAGTCAACCACATTCAAACAAAGCTAATTAAATCCAATGGAAGGCAAACACATTCAAACAAAGCTATTTGAATCAAATGAAAGTCAAACACATTCAAACAAAGCTATTTGAATCAAATGAAAGTCAAACACATTCAAACAATGCTATCTGAATCAAATGAAAGTCAAATGCATTCAAAAAAGATAATTAAATCAAATGAAAGTCAAACACATTCAGACAAAGCTAATTGCATCTAATGAAAGTCAAAAACATTCAAACAAAGCTAATTAAATCATATGAAAGTCCAATGCTTTCAAAAAAGCTAATTGAATCAAGTAAATGTCCAAAGAATTAAAACAAAGCTTTTTGAATCAAATGATTGTCAAATGCATTCAACGAGGCTAATTGAATTAATTGATAGTCAAACAAAACTTTTTGAATCAAATGAAAAGTTAAATGCATTCAACAAAGCAAATTGACTCAATTGAAAATTAACCACATTCAAGCAAAGTTAATTGAATCAAATGAAAGTCAAACACATTTAAACAAAGCTATTTGAACCAAATGAAAGTCAAACACATTCAAGAAATGCTATTTGAATCAAATGAAAGTCAAACGCATTCAAAAAAGGTATTTAAATCAAGTGAAAGTCAAAATCATTCAAACAAAGCTATTTGAATCAAACTAAAGTCAAACACATTCAAACAAAGCTTTTTGAATTAAATGAAAGTCAAATGCATTAAACAAAGCAAATTGATTCAAATGAAAGTCAATCACCTTCAAACAAAGCTAATTTAATCAAATAAAAATCAAACACATTCAAACAAAGCTTTTTCAATCAAATGAAATTTAAATGCATTCAAAATAGCGATTTGAATCAAGTGAAAGTGAAACAAAGCTTTTTGAATCAAATGATTGTCAAATCCATTCAACGATGCTAATTGAATCATATGAAAGTCAAGCACATTCAAACAAATCTTTTTGAATCAACTGAAAGTCAAATGCAATTAAAAAAAAGTAATTAAATCAAGTGAAAGTCAAACACATTTAAACAAAGCTTTTTAAATCAAATGAAAGTTAAATCCATTCAAAAAAGCTAATTGAATCAAGTGAAAGTCTAGGTAATTCAAACAAAGCTTTTTGAATCGAATGACTGTCAAATGCGTTCAACGATGCTAATTGAATCAAATGAGAGTCAAACGCATTCAAACAAAGATTTTTGAATCAAATGAAAGTCATATGCATTTAACAAAGCTAATTGAATCAAATGAAAGTCAATGGCATTCTAACAAACCTAATTAAATCAAACGAAAGTCAATGGCATTCTAACAAACCTAATTGAATCAAATGAAAGTCAACCACATTCAAACAAAGCTAATTGAATCAAATGAAAGTTAACCACTTCAAACAAAGCATATTAAAGTCAAGTGAAAATCAAACACATTCAAACAAAGCTTTTTGAATCAAAAGAAAGTCAAATGATTTAAAAAAAGCTAATTGAATCAAGTGAAAGTCAAACAAATTCAAACATAGCTTTTTGAATCAAATGATTGTCAAATGCATTCAACGATACTAAAGGAATCATATGAAAGTCAAACACATTCAAACAAATCTTTTTGAATCAAATGAAAGTCAAATGCATTCAACAGATTAAATTGAATCAATTAAAAGTCAACCACATTCAAACGAAAGCTAATTAAATCCAATGGAAGGCAAACACATTCAAACAAAGCTATTTGAATCAAATGAAAGTCAAACACATTCAAACAATGCTATCCGAATTAAATGAAAGTCAAATGCATTCAAAAAAGATAATTAAATCAAACGAAAGTTAAACACATTCAGGCAAAGCTAATTGCATCAAATGAAAGTCAAAAACATTCAAACAAAGCTAATTAAATCATATGAAAGTCAAATGCTTTCAAAAAAGCTAATTGAATCAAGTAAAAGTCCAAAGAATTCAAACAAAGCTTTTTGAATCAAATGATTGTCAAATGCATTCAACGAGGCTAATTGAATCATATGACAGTCAAACAAAACTTTTTGAATCAAAAGAAAGTCAAATGCATTCAACAAAGCAAATTGATTCAATTGAAAGTTAACCACATTCAAGCAAAAGCTAATTGAAACAAAAGAAAGTCAAACACATTTAAACAAAGCTATTTGAACCAAATGAAAGTCAAACACATTCAAGAAATGCTATTTGAATCATATGAAAGTCAAACGCATTCAAAAAAGGTATTTAAATCAAGTGAAAGTCAAAATCATTCAAACAAAGCTATTTGAATCAAATTAAAGTCAAACACATTCAAACAAAGCTTTTTGAATTAAATGAAAGTCAAATGCATTAAACAAAGCTAATTGATTCAAATGAAAGTCAATCACATTCAAACAAAGCTAATTTAATCAAATGAGAATCAAACACATTCAAACAAAGCTTTTTCAATCAAATGAAATTCAAATGCATTCAAAATAGCGATTTGAATCAAGTGAAAGTCAAACAAAGCTTTTTGAATCAAATGATTGTCAAATCCATTCAACGATGCTAATTGAATCATATGAAAGTCAAGCACATTCAAACAAATCTTTTTGAATCAACTGAAAGTCAAATGCAATTAAAGAGAAGTAATTAAATCAAGTGAAAGTCAATTTCATTTAAACAAAGCTTTTTAAATCAAATGAAAGTTAAATGCATTCAAAAAAGCTAGTTGAATCAAGTGAACGTCTAGGTAATTCAAACAAAGCTTTTTGTATCAAATGACTGTCAAATGCGTTCAACGATGCTAATTGAATCAAATGAAAGTCAAACACATTGAAACAAATCTTTTTGAATCAAATGAAAGTCATATGCATTCAACAAAGCTAATTGAATCAAATAAAAAGTCAATGGCATTCTAACAAACCTAATTAAATCAAACGAAAGTCAATGGCATTCTAACAAACCTAATTGAACAAAATGAAAGTCAACCACATTCAAACAAAGCTAATTGAATCAAATGAAAGTTAACCACATTCAAACAAAGCATATTAAATCAAGTGAAAATCAAACACATTCAAACAAAGCTTTTTGAATCAAAAGAAAGTCAAATGAGTTCAAAAAAGCTAATTGAATAAAGTGAAAGTCAAACAAATTCAAACATAGCTTTTTGAATCAAATGATTGTCAAATGCATTCAACGATACTAATTGAATCATATGAAAGTCAAACACATTCAAACAAATCTTTTTGAATCAAATGAAAGTCAAATGCATTCAACATATCAAATTGAATCAATTAAAAGTCAACCACATTCAAACAAAGCTAATTAAATCCAATGGAAGGCAAACACATTCAAACAAAGCTATTTGAATCAAATGAAAGTCAAACACATTCAAACAATGCTATCTTAATCAAATGAAAGTCAAATGCATTCAAAAAAGATAATTAAATCAAACGAAAGTCAAACACATTCAGACAAAGCTAATTGCATCTAATGAAAGTCAAAAACATTCAAACAAAGCTAATTAAATCATATGAAAGTCCAATGCTTTCAAAAAAGCTAATTGAATCAAGTAAATGTCCAAAGAATTAAAACAAAGCTTTTTGAATCAAATGATTGTCAAATGCATTCAACGAGGCTAATTGAATTAATTGATAGTCAAACAAAACTTTTTCAATCAAATGAAAGTCAAATGCATTCAACAAAGCAAATTGACTCAATTGAAAGTTAACCACATTCAAGCAAAGCTAATTGAATCAAATGAAAGTCAAACACATTTAAACAAAGCTATTTGAACCAAATGAAAGTCAAACACATTCAAGAAATGCTATTTGAATCAGATGAAACTCAAACGCAATAAAAAAAGGTATTTAAATCAAGTGAAAGTAAAAAACATTCAAACAAAGCTATTTGAATCAAATTAAAGTCAAACACATTCAAACAAAGCTTTTTGAATTAAATGAAAGTCAAATGCATTAAACAAAGCTAATTGATTCAAATGAAAGTCAATCACATTTAAACAAAGCTAATTTAATCAAATGAAAATCAAACACATTCAAACAAAGCTTTTTCAATCAAATGAAATTCAAATGCATTCAAAAGAGCGATTTGAATCAAGTGAAAGTCAAACAAAGCTTTTTGAATCAAATGATTGTCAAATCCATTCAACGATGCTAATTGAGTCATATGAAAGTCAAGCACATTCAAACAAATCTTTTAGAATCAACTGAAGTCAAATGCAATTAAAAAAAAGTAATCAAATCAAGTGAAAGTCAATTACATTTAAACAAAGCTTTTTAAATCAAAATAAAAGTTAAATGCATTCAAAAAAGCTAATTGAATCAAGTGAAAGTCTAGGTAATTCAAACAAAGCTTTTTGTAATCAAATGACTGTCAAATGCGTTCAACGATGCTAATTGAATCAAATGAAAGTCAAACACATTCAAACAAAGCTAATTTAATCAAAAGAAAAATCAAACACATTCAAACAAAGCTTTTTTCAATCAAATGAAATTCAAATGCATTCAAAAATAGCGATTTGAATCAAGTGAAAGTCAAACAAAAGCTTTTTGAATCAAATGATTGTCAAATCCATTCAACGATGCTAATTGAATCATATGAAAGTCAAGCACCTTCAAACAAATCTTTTTGAATCAACTGAAAGTCAAATGCAATTAAAAAAAAGTAATTAAATCAAGTGAAAGTCAATTACATTTAAACAAAGCTTTTTTAAATCAAATGAAAGTTAAATGCATTCAAAAAAGCTAATTGAATCAAGTGAAAGTCAGGTAATTCAAACAAAGGTTTTTGAATCAAATGACTGTCAAATGTGTTCAACGATGCTAATTGAATCAAATGAAAGTCAACACATTCAAACAAAGCTTTTTGAATCAAATGAAAGTCATATGCATTCAACAAAGCTAATTGAATCAAATGAAAGTCAAATGTCATTCTAACAAACCTAATTAAATCAAACGAAAGTCAATGGCATTCTAACAAACCTAATTGAATCAAATGAAAGTCAACCACATTCAAACAAAGCTAATTGAATCAAATGAAAGTTAACCACATTCAAACAAAGCTAATTTAAATCAAGTGAAATTCAAACACATTCAAACAAAGCATTTTAAATCCAAAGAAAGTCAAATGAGTTCAAAAAAGCTAATTAAATCAAGTGAAATTCAAACAAATTCAAACATAGCTTTTTGAATCAAATGATTGTCAAATGCATTCAACGATACTAATTGAATCATATGAAAGTCAAACACATTCAAACAAATCTTTTTGAATCAAATGAAAGTCAAATGCATTCAACAGATCAAATTGAATCAATTAAAAGTCAACCACATTCAAACAAAGCTAATTAAATCCAATGGAAGGCAAACACATTCAAACAAAGCTATTTGAATCAAATGAAAGTCAAACACATTCAA
>NW_018744755.1:0-28241 GCF_001683475.1 Chenopodium quinoa
TACTTAAAACTCAAACCGGGCCCAGTTTAGTAAATTGGCCATAACTTCCTCAATATTCATCGGAATTGGGCTTATAATATATCGTTGGAAAGGTCTTTGCAAGCCCCATCCAACTACACCACTATTGGACCCATATCATGGACCTACCAAACTGGATTGGCTGTTTTCTTAAAATAAAGTTCAAAAACAGAGAGAAGAGAAAAGAAAAGAAAAGAAAATAAACTTTCCGCAACACTAGACCTTTCCACACTTTCGTTTCATTCGATTATGATTCGACGTGAAAGGTACTCATCACTGGGTTTGGTTTTGGGGAGACACAAATGGGGTGTCTACAATAATAATCTTCACATTGGTATAGCTACATGTAAAATTAAAGTTACATTTTTTTTTTGAGGGAACATTTATTTTTGAATTAATATTTATGAGTATATTTTTTTTTTATAAAAGGCCATACAATAATATTACAGTAATAAAATTTAATAAAAGTCGTGTATTGCATGGACTTAAACTACTCTCTTCGTTTCACATTAGTTGCAACACTTTTCATTTTCGGTCGTTTCATATTAGTTGCAACACTACTATATTTGGAAAAGAGCCTGCCATTATTTTATAATTTCTCTCTCCTATTAACCTCACTTTCACAAATATTTTATTATTTGTCTTTTCGACCAACCCCACCCACATTACTTTTTTTTTTTATTATTTCTATCTCTTACTACCAAAACTTTATATTATACTCCCTTCGTTTCACTTTGTTAGTCCCATATACTATTTTGGGCGTTTCAAAATGATGTACTTATATTGAATATTTCCTAACATTATTATAAGGTGAATAATTTTCATAATCCATGAATTATTAATCTAATTAGGTGTTTAAAGAGTCAAATAATTGTGATTGGTTAATGTATGTGCTAGTGGATTGCTGACATGAAAAAAATTCAATCAAAATTTATTATAGGTGATTTAATTATGGGTAATGCTATATATAGCCCTTAGCATTAAAAACATTTTTGGAAATTGTATAAAATTAGGAATTCATGACAAAAACACGCATAGATTAGTGTGAATTTGTCATGATTTTCTAAATTTAAACAATTTTCAAGAATATTTTTAATGTTTATATGTAGCTCTAAAGGGTATGTATAGTATTTCCTTTAATTATAGCCAATAACCATAAATAAAACAAATAAAATAAAAAAGACAAAACATTAAATTACAAAGTTGCAATCAAATTCCAAATTACTAAGAGCACCCACAATGGTGGGGAGCACCCTCCCCACAACTCTCTCTCTCTCTCTCTCTCTCCTCCATTTGAGCTACCTCACCATTGTAGGAGGTGACTCATGGGTAACCCATAGATTGGGGATGCCCTCTCTGGCGGGTCACTTGACGCCTCGGCCCACATAAAGTTGAACGTTGCGTTTCATATTTTTTTTTTTTGCCAATTTATTGCTGAAAAAAGGGTACCGTTTGATTGTTTAAAAAAAAATTCTGAAATTTCTGACGCGCGTCAAGGAGGATGCGGTCCGCCAGATTTTCGCCACGTGTCCACTTACTTTTGTGTTGATTAAATTGAAGCCATTGATTTTATAAGCTGTTGGAGCTTATATTTTCAAATGATTTTTTATCTCTTAAAAAACTTTCAACGGTAATAAAAAAAAAAAAAAAAAATCTTCTCTGAATTAAAAAAAAAAAAAAAATTACCAACGGCTTTCTTATATTTTTGCCTATAAAAAGAGACCAATATTGCCTATGTTATTCACACTTAAATTTTTTACCATCCCTCTACTAACCCACAAAAGCTAAGTTATATATTATCTAAACTCAAAAAAATAATGTAGTCCTAATTATGGATCCTAATAATCAAGGAAATAATTTCTACTCCCCACATAACCCAAATAATCAAAATTACCAAATTAGTTCCAATTCTCCAAATTTTCAAGCTAATTTCCACACTAGTAGAATAAATGTAATGGCAAGCGGTTCAAACCCCCTAATGGCAAGCGGTTTTGAACCGCATGGGCTTAGGGGGCTTGCCATATGCCATTTAAATGGAAAGCGGTTCATAACCGCTTTTCATTACTAGAGAAAGGGCAGCGGTTTTGGCGCCAAACCGCTGCCCATTATGGGTATAAAAATTAAAAAAAAAAAAAATTGGATTTTTTCACATAAATTGGTACACAAACCAAACATATGTAAAAACATTTAATATTTTTTATTAATGATTTGTTGTAATATTACATTCACATCAAAAATAAATACAAGTAATAAAATTAATACAACTAATACAAAAAAAAAATCAGCTCTATTAAAAAAAAAAAAAAAACCAAGCTCATGTTACTTCGTACCACCAGCCACGACCACCAACACCACCGGCCCACCACGACCCACCAGACACCACCAGCCATGACCACCCACCACGACCCCCACCAATACCAAAAACACCCGTCAGCCACGACCCCCCGCCAATACCAGAACACCCACCAGCCACGACCACCCACCACCACCCGTCCACCCACGACCCCCACCAACACCAGAACACCGGCCAACACCACCAACCACCACGACACCCCACCAACAACAAATTGACCTGAAACAAACCAATTCTACCACCCATCACAATAAAATTAAAAAAAAAACACTGAAAAAAACAAAATAAAAGATTAAAAAGAAAAAGGAAATACCTTGAATACCACCAAAAATTCGAAATTGGCTTTAAATTTGGGTTTTATGGGTCAAATTCGACCATAAAAACTCTAGACCTAGAGTTTTTATTGTCGAATTCGACCATAAAAACCCACACGCACCACCACCGGACTACACCATTTTAAACCCACACGAATTGGCTCAAAAACCCATGGCTCGAATTGGCTCAAAAATCCACCGGAATTCACTCGAAAACCCACCAGACTACCACCGGAATTGGCTCAAAAAACCCACAAGCACCAATGGGTCTTGGCGTGAGAAAGGAAAGAAAGAAATGAGAGAGAAAGCTAAGACAAGGAGATGGAGAAAGGAGAGTTGAGAAGAAAGAGAAGATGCGTGACAATGGAGGGGGGAAGGGAGAGGGGAGAGAGAAGTGAGGGAGTGAATTAGAGGAGTGAGAGAGAACTGGTAATAGGGGTGAAAGGGGAGAGAGGAGAGAGAGGCCGTGAGAATGTGTAGGGATTTATTGGCTTAGGGTTTGTGATCCCGGTTTTTTTTTTTTTTTTTTTCTAAATGGCAAGCGGTTTGGGGTTGAACCGCTTGCCAATATATCTAATGGCAAGCGGTTCAACCTCAAACCGCTTGTCATTATATATATTGGCAAGCGGTTCGCGCCAAAACCGCTTGCCATTTAATATTACAGGTTTATTTTTAAAAAATTGGGTAAATGGCAAGCGGATTTTTAAAACCGCTTGCCATTTGGGGCTTCCATTACTTATTTTCTACTAGTGCCACTTTGATCCAAATGGTCTTGCTAATCCAAATGTTCAAAGAATGTTATATTATAACATTCCTAACCGACCAATTATAAATCTTAATCAGCAGTTTCCTAACCAATTCCAACAACAATTCATGAATCAAATTGCCCAAAATTTTTCTTCTGGTTTAATGTTCCCAATGTCTCAACACATTGGAATCCAAGTGGAGAATAGTCCAACAACTCCCGGGGGAGATGGAAGTAGCAACAAAACTCCTCTTGAAAGAAATGCCAATGATGATGAAATGACGATGATGACGTTGATGGTGAAGATCTGCAAGATAGCAACACCATCTCGTCAAATGCAAAGTGGGGTGCACAAGAAGACGACGCACTTGTCTCATCTTGGATAGAATGTGCGATTGAAGATCCGGAGACAGCAACTGATCATAGTTTGGCTATGATGTGGAAATCCATATATGATTTGTAAGAGCAAGCTAGGAAAGACAATTCTTCCTCTATCCACCGCAGAACCTTGAGAGCTATGAAAGGTCGTTGGGTTAGAATAAACAAAGATGTGAACCTATGGGTTGGGTGCTATGCTGCGGCACAACGTAGAAATGCAAGTGGTACCAGCACTTACAATGTCATGACTGAAGCTCAAGAAATGTATAGTGCATCATGTAACGGAGCCCGGTTCACTATAATCAGTATATGGGATGTTTTAAAAAAAATATGATAAATGGAGGCCAACAAACAAGCAAGTGCCGAATACTAGTGAAAGTGATAGCTCCAAAATATCAGAACCAGATAATCCAACGGAAGTAGGTCGGCGTGGACGTCCAGATGGGGTGAAAAAGGCAAAAAGAAAAGGTAAATCTGTAGCTAGTTCTGGAATTAGTAGTTTAGATTCGTTTACTCAAGCCCTATCAGAGATGAATGTTTATTAGAGATGAATGTGATGAAGGAGCAATACAAAAGTGTTGATAAGAAGCGAGCTGATGTAGCGCAACAAATGCTGGATTATCAAAAGCAGCGAGATGTTGAGAAGAAAAAGAGGTAAGAGGAGGAAAAGAGGTTCAAGTTATTTAGTGTTCTACTTGCAAAACCAAACCTCTCTGAGGACGACCAACAACTATTTCAGAAATTGAAAGAGGAGTTCAGCCACCTTTTAGGCTAGTATTCATGTTGTTAGTTTAATATTATTTTAAGTTAGTTTAGGCTTCTTCAACGTTTGCCTTTAATTTATGTTGTTGTTCATTTGGTATGATTTAACAATTGTTTTTTGAGCATATGTAAAACTAGTTTTTATTAATGCTATTTAAATATAATTGAAGTCATTGACTTGTCAATGAAGAAACTCTTTAATCTCATCTTATAGAGATATGGGCACAAACATTGGTTTGCAGTTGGACGGAAATATGCAAACCTTATCAGTAATCTCATCTTCTAGAGTTGCGTGCCTATATAATAATTCGTAATTGGATAGAAATCAGGATATTTGATCAGAATGATCAAAACATCTCATCATCTAGAGTTGTGTGCCAATACATGCTTTGTTTTGTAATTGGATGGAAATCTGAAAACCTTATCAGAAATCTCATCTTCTACTTTTTTGTCACCATACATTATCTCATCTGTAATTGTTTTTAAATCATTTACAAATTTCTATATAAGGCCTATTCACTTTGTAGTTCAACACACAAACAAAAATACCCTTCCTCACAAAAACAGTCTCACACTAAACACTACTCTTACCATATATACCCAAAAATGAATTCTGATTCAAATTCATCTAGTTCATCAAGTTCTTGTATTTTCGATTATATGGTGAACGACTATGCTGAGTGGCACGAATCAATTACTCAGAGGCGTAAGGAAGTGGAATTAATTGAGGAAGTGATCAATTCAGCTGTTGTCCCCCTTGTCACCTCTACTTTTCAGGTCCCATTCACTCCCGATCCTGAGAAGCAAAGGTGGTATGTACCAAGAGATCGTGAAGATGCTGATACACGGTTATATAATGACTACTTCATTCCTAAACCACTTTATAATGACGATATGTTTCGTCGAAGATTTCGCATGCGTAAACACGTTTTCACGCGCATTGTTGAGGAGCTAAGAAAAAAGTAACGAATACTTTCGACAAAGGGCTGATGCCACTTGAAGACTTGGTGCTTCGGCTTTTCAAAAATGCACTGCGGCAATGAGGATGTTGGCTTATGGTACATCAGCCAATGCAGTTGATGAATACCTCAAAATTGCGGCAAGTACAACAAGAGATTGTCTCCAACACTTTGTTGAAGGGGTTATCTCTAAATTTGGACAAGAGTATCTGAGGAGGGCAACACCTTCAGATGTAGAGCTACTTCTTCGTGAAAGTAATGTTCGTGGATTCCCCGGTATGTTGGGGAGCATTGACTGCATGCATTGGGAGTGGAAAAATTGTCCACGTGCATGGAAAGGAATGTACCAAGGAAGAAGTAAAACTGCGACCATAATTTTATAAGTTGTTGCTTCCAAAGACTTGTGGATATGGCATGCTTTTTTTGGCACACCTGGTTCACTAAATGATATAAATGTCCTCCAATGGCCGCCAATGTTCGATGATATTTGTGAAGGTCGAGCCCCAGAGGTGAGTTTTAATGTGAATGGAAATAGATACAATATGGGATACTACCTTACAGATGGTATATATCCAACAGCATTTATCCCAGCCATCAAGCTTCCACAAACTTCTAAGCAAAGATTATTTACGAGGAAGCAAGAAAGTTATCGCAAAGATGTTGAGCGTGCCTTCGGAGTGTTACAAGCTCGATTCGCAATAATACGACAACCAGTGTAATACCCGAATATTTTAAGAGTTTATCAGATATATTTTATGACTAAAATAAGATTTTTTTTTTTAATTTTGTAAAAAAAATTATTTAAATTTTTTTTATAATTTTTTTTTGTTATCCTATACCGTATAAATTATCATAAACCCTATATATATATATATATATATATATATATATATATATATATATATATATATATACATGGCCGTATGTGCAGTCATGTTTTTTTTTCTTCTCAAAAACTCTAAGCTTTGACCTCTGTAAACTTGTTTCCACTACTTTATTTGTCTTATGCTCAAACTTCATCAATTCCCTTCTTATATCATGCGGCAATCCAAGATCATCATTTGATCAAACCAATTACTTTTTATTGCAAAGTGTTTGGAGTTGTGCGCATAAGATGTGATAAAGCAATCAAGACCTTTCTTTAATATTTGGTTAATTATTTTCGAAAGGTAATCACACAGAACTTATTTTGGAGTCGTTTGTATTGTATTTCTTATTATTATATATGAATTGTATGATTTATTATTTGTAATCTTGTACATGTATGTAATTGATTATTATATGGTATTATATGATTTGATTGGTATTGAATATTGTATTACTTTTGTTATACTGTATTATATGATTTAATTTTTCGAATTGATTATTGTGTTATTTGTGTTAGGGTTTTTAATGTTGTTATTTTAGAGAGCATTGTTATATTGAGGTTTTAGGGTTGTTAATGCAGAGTATTATTATATTAGGTTGAGATTTGATTATTTTTGGGTGCTAGTATTATTTTCCTAAGAGTTGAGATGTTTTTGAATTGAATTGTTATGTTATTTGGGAACATGTGTCATTGTTGAGATATTATTATTAGTTTGTGAATGGTTATTTGATCGATGTATAAGATCAAAAGGTTGAGAATTATTATTTTGTTCTTGGTTTAAGGCTTGGCGTTATATATCTTAGCCCTTGGCATGTTGGTAAGAGGATGATAATCATGAGTTAAGAATGAGGTACAATCTTTATTTATATTTTATATGGTCCCCTACAGTGGGAATTGACCCGTATGTGGTCTGGTTTAAGGTGTTTTCTGGTTATTGAGAGTATTCAAGTTTTTATACTTGTTGGTTTACTTATTCGAATTACCCATGTCCAAGGCTAGGTATAGATCGAACAACGAGCATGACACACTTATGGGTTATATGAGTTGATTGAGTAAAGGTTCGTATTATTATTATTCGAGGTTTAGTTGATAAAGGTTATTTTTCAGAGTACAATGTGTAATGTAATTTCGAACTACATTATTTAATTGATATAGTAATGTTAATTATTATAGTATACTCTATATACTCTGATATGTGATGATTACTCAGCTTTTTGCTGACGTATGTGTTATTTTGTTGTGCTACTTGTGTTTGCGGTCATGTCTTTTTCTTATGGTGGCCCTGCGACGATCTATTTTGGAATTTGTCCTTAATGGTGAGCAGTTAAGTTTGTCTAAATAGGTTGATTAAGTGGTTGTAGCTAAAGGAGTTCAAGTGTTTTCGATTAGTTTGTTATAACAAGTTTAATTTATAAAGTTGTATAATTAGCTCACTTAGATTATCGGGTTGTAATTATTGGGATTTTGTAAGCCTTAACACTTGACAGGTTGTTGAGTGTGGCGGTAATACCTCCGATTAAGGTGTATGCTTCCGCAATTTTATTCAAAGGTTATTTATTTTCCTTTAATTCCTATTTATTATCAGCTAGTAAATCGGGGGTGTTACAACCAGCTCTCGCATGGTTGACAGAAATCCTATGGAAAGTTATTATGGCATGCATTATCATGCACAATATGATTGTTTAAGATGAGCGAGAGAACTATTTGCATTACGATGCATATGAATTTATCACTAATCAACCTCAAAATATAGCCGGATCTTCAAACCAAGATATTAACCAACCATTCACTGTGAGAGAAGGACGACTACGTAATCTCAGTTTAGCGTGTTACATGGCAAACAAAAATAAGGTCCGAGACAGGGAAACTCATGTGTCATTGAAAAAAGACTTGGTTGAGCACGTATGGAGTCGTTTTGGTAATGAATGACGATATCAAGTAGTCGGATAATTATTTTCTTATGTAATGTTTTTTTTTTCACTGTTATGTTTTCCCGTGTTCTTTTCAGTTCCGTCTATGAATTAAATGTGATATTGTTATTTTACGAGTAATAATAGTTAAGTCTTCAATATATTTTTTTAATAATATTTAAATTAATCATGTCATTATTACGAATACTTTGATAATTATTATAAATAATTATTACGTAAACTAAATTAATGACAAATTCAAGAACTTATAGATGTCATTAGTTCGACTAATATGTTTATTAGAAGAATAATTAAACACAAACTTCATTGATAGGAGAAACAAAACATGGTGGGGTATTGATAAAAGTAGGAGAGAGAATGATGAGGTTACTCATCATTATAGGAAAAATAAAAGGAGTGACTCAAGAGGGTGACTCGGAGGGGGAAAAGTAGGGAAGAGAAAATTACGAGCCACCCCACTATTGTGGCCTTGTGGGTGCTCTAAGATTCCTCATTTTCTTATTTTAAGCGATTGATTCCAAAGGAAAACAACTCTAAAGAACCGGCCTAGATTTCGTTGTTTGAAAAGGAGAAGAATATAAATCAAATTTTATTCTGGGTTTCTCGTTGCTTAGGCGCTGTATTTTGCTCAGGTAATCTTCTAAATTTTAATTTTTTAATTTTTTTGTATCCTTCAATCAAAGTTTTTCCACATATCAATTTAATAATTTCAGTTTTTCAATGTTTAATATACTCTGCATATCTGTAGAAATTCTATTCTTGTTCATACATCACATGGAATTTGAAATCCAGGAATTGAAATTCAACTATTTCGGAATTGAATTCAAATTCTGAAATTGAAATCTTTCATTTGAAATGAATTGAGTAGATATCCAAGCACAACCTAATAAGAATGATTTCAGTTTTGTAGAGAGAAAAGCAAGAAGTCGTGATGAAGATCACGGCAATTGTGGTTCTGAAATGCGGGTCAAGTGAAGAAAATCCGATAATCTTAGCAAATGCATCGGATGTGAGTACTTTCGGGTTCTTTCAGAGATCCAGCGTTCGTGAATTCATCGTCTTCGTCTCTCGTACTGTTGCCAAACGCACCCGTCCTGGCCAACGTCAATCTGTTCAACATGAAGGTTTCTATTTTTACTTTTTTTGATTCATTTTATTGTAATTGGTCTTGTTTGATTGTCTGTTTTTGTGGGTTTAGGATTATTCCATTTTTTGGGTTGATTGAAATGTTTGTGCCTTGATTTTATGGGTTTGGGATTGAAATTTAATATTTAGTTCAGCAAAGTTATTTGATTATTGGTTTTTTTAAGGATCAGCTCTAATGTTCTAATCATATGCTGAAATTAAATTGCTCATTGGGTAATTATTGTGTTAGATTCTGTTCAGGATTGCGGTTTGGGTTTGATACTTACAAACTGTTTTGATTTACACATATTGGATGTTGCCCTCTAAGTTGCACCCTTTAAGAGTACCGTGATTTGTGTTTTCTGTTTTGGTTGATTAGTGTGCTAGATAAAAGTAATTTGTTTGATGAAATATGTTGATTAAATGATTGAACATTCATACAAAGCTTACCTTGTTTCAGCAATAATGAGAATGTCAAATACTATGTATATGTTTAATTATGTTCAGGATTGCTATTGGGGTTTGATATCACATTGCTTATAAATCCAACGGTTGGCAGTTGCCCTATGAATGAGTCCTGCAAGTGTTGTTACTTGAGTTTGCTGCTTTAGGTTCACGAGTGATTTAGCTAAAAAGAAAGTGTGAGTGAAGGATTATGCTAATAGTTGAACATTCACATCTTTTTCTTGTTCAGCTTTATTGGCTCTGAACCTTATTTGTTTTTTTTTTTTTTCTTCTTTTGATCAGAATACAAGGTGCATGCTTACAATAGAGGGGGCCTTTGTGCACTGGGTTTTATGGATGACCCCTACCCAGTCCGGAGTGCATTTTCGCTGCTAACCCAGGTACTTTGGCCTATTACATGTATAGTGATTTTCTTATGGCATAGACAATAAACCTCTGCTGGTATCCAAATAGGAATGAGAAATGTGAGGGAAATAAGGAGGGAAGGGAAAGAATGAGCCCAAAATGATGTCATGTGGTAGTTGGGGGGGCAAGAAGGTGGTAACTTTTGATGTTTTTGAAAGTAGAAGGTGGTAATTTTCAAAAAAAAAATAGAAGGTGGTAATTGCTAAAATGGACATAACAGAAGGTGGTAATTGTCAAAATTTCCTAAAATTTAGAATGTGAGGCTTTGTTGAAATATTTGTGTGTCTGTGTACTGTTACATCACGTTTCCTGCTGTCCTCTCCTATGATTTCTAACCGTACTTGTCGGTCTTTATCTGCAACTGTGTAGCTAGTAGTATCTCCTAACCGCACTTGTCGGTCTTTATCTGCAACTGTGCTAGCTGGTAGTGTCTCCTATCCTCACTTGTCGGTCTTTATCTGCAACTGTGCTAGCTGGTAGTATCTCCTATAACACACACACGTTACACATGCACACACGCCCACGTGTACGTGCACACACACACCCACCCACCCATCCACACTCACGTGAGACTGTCTTCTGGATTATCTCACAACACTAATCTCTGTTTTCATTTTTTTATTTTTCACACACACACACACACAAGACTGTCTTCTGGATTATCTCACAACTTTAATCTCTTTCATTCTTTTTTTTTTTGTGCGTGTGTGTGTGTGTGTGCTTTTACTAGTTTCTTCCTTCCTCATTTGCTCTCTATTGTTTTCCCCATTTCATTGATAATGTTTATCCTTTCTTTACTATCCAATCACTCTTGTAAAATAGTTGTAAGAACTAATGTTGTATGCAATATTGTAATTGTAATTCGGAGTATCGTATCCTCCCAAGCCATTTAACTAGTTTTATATTTGGTATGGGTTTGCAATTTGGTTTGTGGTTTTTGGGGGTGGGGGTTCATAGGTAACATTATATCCCCTTGAAATATGTATAATTTTGTTTTATTTTTTACAAATCTTTTGGTGAGTTAAAACACTGTACGAACTAAGTTAATTTGATCTGCAAAAATAACGTATTTTAAAGTTTAAACTAATGGTCACCTTAGTTTTCCCCTTTCTTACAGATGTTGGAATAAGATCCACTTTATTTATTGCCTATTTACAGTTATCTACTTTTAGTTTAAGATAATTTGATCTGCAAATTTTCAGCTGGTATTGTTAGTGACACTATTATATTCAAGTGCATGCTTTGTGCTCCCCCCCCCCCCCTCCTTTCTTTTTTTGACAATTTGACAAAGTAACCGTAGCAATTGAATTTCTTCAATCCATGGATGGCTATTGATGTTAATGCTTTATAGGTGTTAGATGAATACCAAAAGGCATTTGGTGACTCATGGAAAGGTGTAAATTCTGATAGCACACAACCATGGCCTTATTTGAATGAGGCTTTGGCCAAGTACCAGGTATTTCTGTGTTGGCATTTCTAATTAGACCATTATATTGATTGAGGTATTTTGTATGTGTATGCTTTTTGAGACAGAACTGATCATGGTTTCTTTTACTAAATCTACAGGACCCAGCTGAAGCTGACAAGCTACTGAAGATTCAAAGGGAGCTGGATGAAACTAAGATTATTCTTGTATGAAATTTGCGCTGTCATCTGAGTAACATGGCCTATTTTAATATGTCCTTTGCTTTCTAAAACTGTGATTTGACAGCTTGTATCTTACGATAAATCTATTCTATAAACCTTATCATCTACTTGGCACCAACTCTTAAAAGTTTGCTTTGCCTTACTTCACATATACATGCGTTTACATGTACTTGTCTACTGAACTTGTGCCATTTTTGTTTTGTTACATACATTTTTAGGTATAAAAGCTATTTATCAGTCTCTGCCCAGCCTTCATTAATTAAAGCAGCAGCTTTTACAGCTTTAGGTTTTGTAATATCAAATTTGAACCATTTGAGTTTAGTTATCTGAAAAGATTTGGTATTCCTAGAAACCTATGTCAATGCTAAGAGTTTTGTTGACAGTTTTTTTTTTTTTGGACATGTATTACTCTAATATGTATATATGGAGTATATACTTGCTACTGCAATACTGCTCATCCGACAGTTCCTTTTCTGCAATGTGATGATTGGGTAACCTAATAAGAAATATATTGTGCTTTATCAAAATGCATAATGCATACAAAGGCATATTGTTGGTAGGTGTAATGGCACTATTGCAGGAATGAGTCTGCTTAGTACTCTCTTTTATTTCTTTCAATAAGATTGTCTGATATTAAATTGTTATTTTTTTTTATTAATCCTTTTTTTTCAATTTTCTGCAGCATAAGACAATTGATAGTGTCCTAGAGCGTGGTGAAAGGCTGGATAGCTTGGTAGAAAAGAGTTCTGATCTTAGTGCTGCATCACAGGTGTTTATTTGATCATTGTTCGTAACTTTTAGCTATTTTTAATTTTGGTGTTTGCTTGTATGTATATATTTCTTGCAAGTGGTGTTTTTTCCTTGTACTTCTGCCAGATATGCTTATGTTTGAGAATTTTCTGCTCTTTATATTGTCCTACATTTTAGGCCTTTATTTTTCACTGAAAGATGTGGGAGGACTGTCTCTTGATCTATTGCATAGGTGTCCCATTGCCAATCCACATTGTACCTTGGTCACAATTTTATTGGAGAACATGACTGTTATTTTTTATAACCAACAAGCCTCAAAAATAAAGTCCTATAATTTTGTATTTTATCTTTTCACAGATGAACATAGGAAATTTTCCAAGATAAACTGTTCAGTTTGTTATTCTAGGATCATTTAATCTCTTTATCAAGTAAGGTTAAATGTTTTGTCTTATGTCAATGTGCAAGCTAAGGTTTTAACTCAGTAACTCAAATTTGATAATATTGTTTGTTTATATATTTGTTTCATGTGTGTGTGTTAGAATGTGATGTGCTGAATAATTGTCTGCAGCTTTTTTTTGGCGTTGTACATTTCATCCGAGCTCTCTTGCTTTGTACTGCAAAAAAGCAGAAACTCTTGGTTTTTTCTTTGGAGATTTTACTCAAAACAAGCTCTAAGAGGAAAAGTCCGAAAGGATCTGAAATTAACACACTGAAAAATAATTATGAAGTTTATAGGAGTACATAGATAGAAAAGGAGAGATTGGAGGGGGGAAGTTTGAACCAAACAAGGGAAAACTAACTTGCAATTGCGGTTTTCCTTGCAAATATTCTTTTCACGAAACTAGTTTTTGTTTGATAATGTTATACATCAAACCAAAAGGGGCCTAAACCATGCTAGATGTGAAATCACCTTCTTTTGGACTTTAGGAATGGGGGAATGAAGCGTTAGAAATAAATAATTAAAGAATGAGAACATGAGTTTGGGTTTGTGTTTTAACAAGTATGAGTTCAATGTTATTGGCTGTAGAATTTTCATTTGGTATCTTGTTTCAACGATAATCAGTTTAATTGTTTGAATTGAAATTGTGATATGCATGACAAACAAGATTTTATTTAGCTTGAAGTTATTATTTTTTATTTTTTATTTTTTTTCCCCCCTCAAAAAAAAAAAAAAAAAGGTTGTGAGACTTGTGACGTTGTAGCTCGAGTGTTGGGAAAAATCTTTTTCTTTTATGATAACTTACGGTAACAAATTTTTGTTTTTGGCACAGATGTTCTACAAGCAAGCAAAAAAGACCAACTCTTGCTGTACAATATTATGAGTTTTTGTAGAGACTAATGCTACCTTGACAGATCAACATACAAATGTGGAGACGATGAAGAATGGGGACTTTCATCTGTTCATACAAATCACCTATTACATTATGTGGAATGGAATTCGTGAAATTTATTTTTAAGTTGTAATTTTAATGTGTGATCCACTACATATGTGTATATCTCTTTATAAGATTTGTTCGGCATAATAGTCTGGTCTGGTCTGATTTAATCTGATCTCAAAGTTTTAATTACAAGACAATCACAAAATGTTTTACAACCCGTTTTATATAATCGCAACACAGTAGGGACAAATCTCCCATTTTCTAGAATATGTATGTACAAGAGTAGAACTAGTTAACATCACACATACAAAATCATAAATACATGATGAAATCAAATAAATGTAGTTAGATGATTGTCTTCTCATATTCTAGTTATTACGCATTCAATTAAGCCCAACAAAATAATTTTTTCCTAACATGCAGCTCACGTTGTTGTCAATTCCAACTGGCCTACATACTCAACAACGCAAATTACGTACTCATAAATTCTAGTAGTTGGCAATTAGCATACCCAATTATAGCATTCTAAACAATCTAAACACTACTATTGTGTGCATATTCTTTTCAGGACCATATACTACATTAGTACTACATTCTACAAGTAATTTGAGTCATTTAAATTCGGTTGATAATAAATCTGGTTAATCATACATTCCCCTCTTGTCACGCTATTGCTGTCACTACTTGAGCTAAGCTACTTGTGTAGTTTATTTAGAGAGAACTGTAAGACTACTCACATAGATAACGCGAAAAATTCCAAACAAAAATTAAATCGAGAAAGAATAATGGAAGACACCGGTGAAGGGAGTGATGTGAAGGAGATCATCCAAGGCAAGGAAAATACTGCAGAACAACATAAACTGTCACTTATGAGAGCCTTTATTGAATGCCGTGATCCTTCTTCTAAGGTTTTCTCCTTTTCAATCCCTTGGTTTTTTTTTTTTTTTTTTTTTTTTTTTTTGCAATAATCTATATATATACAAAAGAACATTATTTGTTAGGTTTGTTCTGCATATAATTGGTAAAAGTACAAACACAAAATTTAAAGTAGCCTTTGAGACCTTAATTAGCTAAGATTATCCAAAAAACAGAATACTTAAATAAAAAAAACTAATCATCAAAGAGTGCTTGGGAGCAAACAGGATGACATTGTCGAAAACTTTGGACAAAAGTTAAGCCCTCTAGTTAGTCTTTGCCTTTGCTTGATCAACATAACAAAATTTTCAGTTAGAATTGAAGGTGCTAAAAATGAATAGTTTGACAATGTCTAGTACTCAAATTTAATATGCATGAAAAAATTTCTTTATATTTGTATGCATGATCCAATAACATAAACTTAACATAAGCTAAAAAAGTTTCTAAAATGCACACCAGGAGGTAGATGACTTGACACTTAGAAGATTTTTAAGAGCACGCGATCTAGATGTGGAGAAGGCAGGGGCGATGTTCTTGAAGTATCTGAAATGGAGAAAAACATTCATACCTAATGGATATGTATCAGAGTCAGAAATACAGAATGAACTTTCTCAAAACAAAGCTTTTGTAGGAGGTAACGATAAGAAAGGACGTCCTATACTGGTTGTGTTGGCTCGCCGACACTTCCAAAACACCACACCTGGAGGTTCTGATGAATTTAAACGTATGCATCCATTCTCATCTTAACTCATTCATCTTCACTGCTAGATTGACTTCCATGATCTGATGTACAGCTGCGCGCACCAGCTGCAGGAAATTAAATTTAGTGTTCTGATGACATGGTTTTCTGGTGGGTTTTACAGAGTTTGCTGCATATGTTCTTGACAAGATATGCACAAGGTTACTACAGCAACTTTCTTAAGACTTTGTGGTTTTTTTTTTTCCTTTTTTTTGTTGTTGAATATTTCTACTGGCTAGTGAATAATGTTTGAATTTATATTAGATCACCTGAAATAAAAGGTTTATTGGTATTTTTTGCGGTTAATGTGTGTCAACATTGATGTTGAAAGCCTAATTAAATGTTTCAATTGATTTAATTATTCAAACAGGATGCCCCTTGGACAGGAGAAGTTTTGTGCTATTGGAGATCTTCAAGGATGGGGGTACTCGAACAGCGACATCCGTGGATATCTTGGAGCTCTCTCTATCTTGCAGGTAAAATCAGTTTAATTTTTGTTCTGCTTTAGACAATTGTCCTAACACTCTATCTACCTTTTCGGATAAGTATTTTAATTTAACGGCCCATTTTGTAGGTGGTAATAATAATATAAGATCACAATTTCTCCCTGACTACGACTCCCCTAGGAAAATTGTCCTAATACAAGTTTATAAACCAACTTCATACTAGTATATTACATTATACACATCTAACTAGCAAAAAAGATAATTATGTATTATAAAAATTCTTAGCTTGTTAATATGAAGGGTTTGTAAGAGCGAGGGTTGAGGGAGATCCTGGATCGATTCTCACCCCTGCCCTTGTGACTCTTTAAACACCAAAAATATATGAAGGGTTTGTTTGCAGGACTGTTATCCAGAAAGATTAGGTAAGCTGTTCATAGTCCATGCACCAAGAATCTTTATGGCTGTATGGAAGATTATTTACCCATTCATCGACGACAACACCAAGACCAAAGTAAGTAATCCAAATTAAAGCACATCTGTCAAAATTTTGCAAGTTCATCAACAAAAAATACATGTATAATGTGATTTACAAGGCTAGATTTCATGAGTGAAACCATAATTCATTTTCGCGGTTATTTACAGATAGTATTTGTGGAGAAACGGCAACTAACATCAACCATGCTAGAAGATATCGACGAGAGTCAACTTCCTGATATATATGGAGGCAAACTGCCACTGAAGCCTATTCAGGTTGCCTGACAGTACAAAAATATAGCATTTCAGAAACAAAAACCTTCAGAAGTAGAGCTCCAACAATCCAACTGTTATCACTATTATTCATGTTTAATCCCTTTGAACGTACCATCTGATTATCTGAGCAGAAATACATATTATTCTCTGAATTGGCAAGCAGAGTACTACAGATATTTTTTGCAACTTGTGTTAAGATTGTTAAATACTACTGAGTATAATTTTGAATTTTCTGCTATTATTCGATGAAAACGAAGAACCAATATAATGTTACCTATATGTGTCATACAAAGGAGGACATAGGAAATGGAGGGATAGTTAGTCCTTCCGTCCAATAATGGATCCAGAAATTTTACATTCACCGGGCCGGATTTTAGTGTTGATTTATAAATTAAGGAAATTTTGACATTTGTTACCACCTAAAACACCTCGCTTCAGATTTGCTACCTATTTAATTTTTTTTTTTTTTTTGCTTTGCTACCACCCTAAACAGAGTTTGTTAGAAATTACTACCACTTGTCTTACACCGTTAGCATTTCCGTTACCATCACCCGACCACCGTCCAGCCACCACCCAACCACCCTCTCCTTCCACCGTCACTGTTCAACATCAACCCTACCGCAACCACCACCCAACCACCCACTCCTTCCACCGTCACTGTTCAACATCAACCCCATCGCAACCACCACCCAACCCGCTCCCAAATCCCCTGCCGCGACCCCAGCCGCTCAAACCACCATCAACAATCGCCAATCAGCAGCAGAACCACAGCCAACCACCATCAATTACCGCCCCTTTCCCCTGTTCCCTCACATCACCACCAATTGGCACCAACACCCAATCCCAGCCACCGCCAGCCGCCGCACACAGAAAAGAGGAACCCAAATTCGCAATCCCAGCCCCGTTCGAACCCCAGCAATCGAACCCAAAATGGCAACCCCAGTCCGTTCGAACCCCAGCAATCGAACCCAAATTCGCAAGGCGCCGGCGTCGCGATCCCAACCCCCTTATCAGCCCCCTCCCCTCGAAAACCCGCCTCAATCCCAGCCAAAAACCCCAATCGATCTGAGCAAATCTCAAACCCCAATTCAATTAAGCTTGTGGGTAACGAGAGTGGAGAATGTGGGTGAAGGAGAAGGAGGAAGAGCGGTTTTTGGGGAGTTTTACGGCGGCGAGGTGGAGGACCATGGGGAGGTGGCGCCGGCGGCAGGAGGGGGATGGTGGCTAAGGTGTTTTGGGTGGCTGGTTTTGTTTTTGTTTTTGTTTTTTTTTTTTTTTTTTTTTTTTTAAATTTTTAATAAACATAACGGAAATTCTAACGGACTCCGTTAAGTGGTAGTGAATTTTAACATCTGTTTAAGGTGGTAGCAAAGTAAAAAAAAAAAAAAAAAAAAAAAAGGTAGCAAATCTGGTGTTTTAGATGATAGCAAATGTCAAAATTTCCATAAATTAAATTAACTTTAAATTTTTACAACAAATAAACTTAAAATCAGTAGGGAAAAAAAATCCATCAATGCCCGTGCCATGATGTAAGACATACCACTATACAAGCATGCAACCATCTTAGCAAAGGTATTTCTAATACCTTTTTAGGATCATGGTTTCATGGGGTAGACAGGCCACTCCCTAAATCCGTCTATGCCTCCACACACACAACCCCCCCCCCCCCCAATCCCCCCAGGTGGTTGGGGGTTCGATCTTCATACCTTAAATTCTGTGATAGGGTGGGGGACCCCTCTGCGTATCTTCCCTTGTTGGCCTTGTATGTATGTATGTATATATATGTATCATACAAAGTCGTGTTACTTTTACATTTCCGTTCTTTGCTATATAAATCACATTTCTAATAGGAAAATTTGTCAGAAGCAACCTTTTAAGGTGTCCACTTTATTTAAAACAACCTTTTAAATTTTTTTTTGCAATTTCAGACCACATTATAAATTTTTTTTATCAAAGACAACCAAATGCTACTTTCCGGCGTTTGACTCTATTTGTCCTGATGTTAACTACTAGTGTGCAACGCACATGAACTCGTATATTGCTTAATACACCAATTTTCACTCCAATTCACTCGTACTAAAAGAGGGATGAAAGAGAAGCAGAGGTTTTAATAGGAGTTAATTGGAGGAAAAAGGGGTGTATTAAGCAATGTAGGAGGTCACGTGACTCGCACACTCGTGGTCAACATCGGCAAAAATTGAGTCAACGCCGGAAAGTAACATTTGGTTGTCTTTGATAAAAAAAATTATAATGTGGTCTTAAATTGCAAAAAAAAAAAAAATTTAAAAGGTTGTTTTAAATAAAGTGGACACTTTAAAAGCTTGTTTTTGACAAATTTTCCTTTCTAATATAGTACTTCTATTTTTCGAAATTAAGACAACAATAGTTTAAGCACATAAAATTTCAAATTACGAAGGAGAATTATGATACGTATTCTAACTTAATGACCCCAAATCATATAGTCAATTATTGAATGTGTCAATGTGACAAGAAGAGAGGGAGTATTAGATTTAATGAGCTGATTTTCTCAATTGAAAAAGATATATAACATGACTTTGATTATTTTCAAATTCTCCTATAAACCAGGACTCCAAATTTCCAAAACCTCTCAGGTATCCCTATAATCGCTCCCGTGAGAAATAGGCACTTAACCATTATTAGCATTACCCAATCTTATTGGTCATTCAAAGATACCAACAAAATTGTAGTCATTGTAAAAGCTTCCGTATTCGATAATAATTTCAATTATTGAGGAATTCTATATGTACGTAGTAATATATTTTAAAATAAGTGAGCATTGTACAAGTTGTCATCAAATGGTTAAATTAGAAAACTTTATACAAGCACAGAAAACTTCTATTCTAGGAAATTGCTTGTTTAGTGATATGAAAGTAGTTGGTAGAGTCCAATCAGTTATGCTAGATCAATTTTGGAAACAACCATATCTATCACGCTAACATAAATACGAGTAGTTGGCAAAATCCGCCCAATTATGCTGGCTACTCCCGACGTCAAAATTTATTTGACACTTTGTTCAAGCTACTCGCAATATTTTGACTTTTATGTTATTTACTAGTATTTATTATACTTTTTAAAGTCTAAATTATAGCTTAAATTGTGATTTGGCAAAACGCATTACAATTTAAAATTCCAAGTCTCCAACTAATATTTCTTTTTATTCTATTTTAAATTTTTAAATACAATATTTTGACTTTTAGACTAATTGTACACTGTATTTTGACCATTTCTTTTTACTAATGTATAAAAATAAATATTTTGACTTTAACAAAATTTTTAAGGGTTATTAAGCCAACTTAGGGCCCGTTCTGATTTACTGAAAACAACTATTACCTCCGGTCCAAATTACTCGCAACTTTGGGGTATTATTTGTGAGATATAAAATATTCCAAAGTTGCGAGTAATTTGGACCGGAGGTAGTATATAAAACTGAATAGAGCTGAAATTAAGAAATGAACTGAATTGAATTGAACTGATTGGGGCTGAACTGAACTAAAATTAAGCTCAAGAGAACAGATCCTTAATCTTAATGTATGTTTTCAAATTTTTAACTTTTTTTTTTAAGAAAAAAATTACTAATAGATATGTCAGGTAGCATTTATCACTAGTAATTCGAACTTATCAAATGATATTGTCGTACAATATATTAATACTAATATATTAAAAGGCATTCTTAACGTTTGTTATGTAGACCCTTTTTATTACACAATGTCACATACTCAACATCTCATTATGTCACATCACCACTCGATCAATCTTACTCATTATACCACGTCACCCAATCAACCAACACTGCTCCATATAAAAACATAAGGATGACGAGATTTGCATAGCCAACCTCTTATAGGAATATGGTTATTTAACCATTTAAGCCAATTATCAACCATGTTACAGACATGAAAATAACTGTGTAATATTGCAAAACACAATGTCTAATTAAAAAAGGAAAAAAAGGACTTCGTAAATATTAAATACATATAATCACAAGATTTAACTAAAATAGTGATGTAGTGCAACGAACACAACACAATAGTTCTTCTCTTAAAGACAACTAGTATGTAGCCCGGGCGTTGCACCGGTTACTACTTTAATTAGACCTTGTGATTATCAATAATATACATTTATTTTAATGTTTATAACATAGTTTATGATTGGCTTAGATGGTTAAGTAACTATGTTTGTAGCTATGGTTCGATTTTTTTATTTCGACTTATCTTCTAAATTTGTTCCTATGTTCTAAATTATTTTTTCAGCTTATGTTCTAAATTTTTTTCTATGTTCTAAATTATTTTTTGAGCTTAAATTTTCCCTATGTTCTAAATTTTATTCTGTGTTCTAAATTTTTTTTTGGATTTTTTGACTTTTACCACAAAAAAAAATCACGAAATTGTTTTTCACTACCAAAAATTTTAAAAGTTGAATTTTAGCACCAAAAAAACTAAAAATTGTTTTTTACCACCTACCGTCAAGAAAACCGTTAAATTTAACGGTTTAAAGAAAAACTTTTCGATTTTCGTGCGCAAAACATGTTGTTCATAGGTTTAGGGGGGCATTTTGGTCCTATGGGGTCAATTTGAAGTCGGAATTGACAAAAAATGATGGAAAATGCCTCGTTTTGCGTGTTTCACGCAAACCGAGGTATTTTTAAACGCACAAAAAAAGCATTTCCGATCATTTTTTGTCGATTCCGACCTCAGATTGGACCCATAGGGCCACAATGCCCCTCAAAACCCCTAAATATGATGTGTTTGGAAAAAAAAATCGAAGAATTTAGAATATTCCGTTAGGTTTTTGACAAAAGGTGGTAAAAAACAATTTTTAATTTTTTTATGATGGTAAAATAAAACTTTTAAAATTTTTTGGTAGTAAAAAAACAATTTCGTGATTTTTTTTGGTGGTAAAAGTTAAAAAATCCCTTTTTTTTTATGTTCTAAATATGAACTCCTCAAAATTACAGAATTGTCATTAATAAGACATCATTTTAGATAGTTAGATCAAAACTAATAAAGGGCTGAGATTGATTCTTATATATGTATACCAGAACCACATGGTTTAAATTATTTTGTAAAAAAACACATATTCATTCAAAGAAAATTAAATTATAAATTACAATGTATAATAATGATCACTTAGTTTCATGTAATAATTTGGGGCATCACTCGGGTCCAAAAACTAGTGTCAAGTTAAAAATAAGAGCTAATGAGCTATTGATTTGCAATGCCAACGTCAACTAACGTACTTCTCATATAAACTCTATTCAACTTGTATAAATTTTTGATTTTGAGGAAAAAAAAAAAAAAAAAAGAAATTTTGACAAATTCAATTCAGCAAATTTGAGCTAACTAATTTGTTTTTTTTTTTTTTTTTTTTTTTTTTTTTTTTTGAATGAAGTCCTAAAGGACATTAAATTTCATTAATAATAGTCATACGACATCTACAATTGACAATTAACGATAATGAAAACGAATTTAGCAAAATCAAACAAGAATTAATCGGGGAAGGGCTAAGAATCCAAATATATAAATATAATAATTCAGCACATTCTCGGTTCGTTGTCTCATACAACTTTTTGAGTGGATCTGTCGCCGCTTCGCAATTTTGTGAGAAAGAAAATTCTTGTGTTGATTCCGTAACCCGAATCCGAGCCATAATCAATAGTAGCCCCGCACAACCAGAGACCAAATTAAACACAAATAAAACCTTGTCTTTCGAATGAGCTAACTAATTTGGTTTAATAACAAAAAAAAAACTTTCAATAAAAATTAATTCAATCTTAAAAGATATATTCAATCATTAATTGTAGATGTCATATGACTTAAATTAATGAAAATTAGTGTTCTTTGGAACTTTTTTTCAAAAAAAAAATATAAGATATATTCAAATTAGTGTCATTTGGAACTTTTTCAAAAAATAAATAAATTTACAAGTAGTTTTTTTATAAAGAACCATGACTCAAATTTAGGGCTGTCAAACGGGCCGTGTTATATTGGGTTCGTGTTCGTGTCAATATTAAACGGGTTGATAAACCCTTGACCCAAACCTAACCCATTTATTAAAGGGTTGAAAATCCTTGACCCAAACCTAATCCGCTTATTAAACGAGTTACCTAAGTAAACTTCTACCCATTTACTTTATTAATTCATATAAGAGAATATAGAAGACTTAAAATTGAAATAGTAGTAAAATTTGTCCTCTGAAACCAAAAACTTTACCCACTAAAAGTTTGTACTAATATATATATATATATATATATATATATATATATATATATATATATATATATATATATATATATATATATATATATATACTACATTAATTAGGAAGGTTTGTAAAATTGACATAAAAAAAAAACCAATTATCTTTACTAATTCAATAGACAAGTTAAGCATGTTGGATTCAAATTAACGGCTAGACGTTTAACCCATTAATATAATCGTGTTATGCATGTCGATTTTGGATTGAAAATTTCAACCCAAACTTAACCCATTTAATTTCGTATCGGGTTCGTGTCGACCCAATTACTTAATAGCATGTTTGTTTGTGGGGATTATTGGTGGGATAAGGATTTATATAATCCCTCATGTCCCATCATCCCTTGTTTGTTTGAGGGGATATAAGTTATTCCATATAAAAGGGATGGAGACTGATTTGGGGCTTATCCCTCTATTCCTATAACAATGGGGGACAAGTATAAGGTTTGGGGATAGAAATTAAAAGGTGAAGACAAACTTGCCCTTAATGAAAGGGAAGGAAGAGGAGAGAGGAGAAAAAATTAGTAAGGATAGTTAAGTAAATATGCTACTTATCCCAATTTTATTCCCAACTCATTCCAAACAATGAAAATCATAATTTTATTCTTATCCTACCTAATAATTCCTTATCCTTATCCTACCTTCTTATCCTCATCATCCCTATCCCTATTGCCAAACGCCTCGTAAATGTTCTTGACCCAAACCCACTTACTAGTATTTTGTATCATATCGTGTCGTGTCAGCTTTTGACAACCCTACTCAAATTATGTGTACAAGTAGAGTTAATGGGTACGGTACATGGTGGGACAACCGGACACTAATAGGTATTTTCTCCGTTTTTTTTTTTATTTTTTTTTCATAACTCAAAAGCTTAAGTTGGATTTGCACATTTGTCGAGATACAACTCTGACCATCAATATTTTTAATTAGAGATTAGTAAAAATTATGAAAAAAAATCTATAAAAGTAGACATTATGAAAAATCCAATAACATATTATATTATCATATTTATATATTATATATTCGTAAAAAAAAAAAAAAAAAAAAAAAAAAAAAAAAAAAAAAAAAAAAAAAAAAAAAAAACTCAATAATGACATATGAATAGAATAAAATCCCAACTCTAGCTTATAAAAAAACAAAGGGGGTATGGTTTAGGGTGGACGGTAGCTTATGTGGATGAGGTGGAGCTGTGAAGTTGGTAGTTTGAAAGTAGTTACCTACTTACCTGAGCTGTGGAGATTTTGCCATGGCCTCGTGGGACGGATCATGAGGCCTTCCAAAGGGAGGTTTGTGATGTACCATGAAATACATAACGAGGGGCTTGTCAGTAATTTCTCAACCAATTTGAAAATTTGCCACATGTGCAACCCGTTTTGTTGTGGGTCCTATGAACAGTAGTCCCGTTATATGAAAAATATTTTTTATGTCTTCCATTTCTAACTTTTTGCCCCCTTTCTTTGATTTGCCTGATCTTTTGTTTATTTCTCTCTCTTCGATTTTTCAAGTTACTTTCTTTCTCTCTCTTTGAAAATTTCTTGGTTCTCTTTTATTTAATTTTTTTTTTTTTAAATTGAAGGGAAGGTTCATCCTTTTACTTTCTTTGTTTTTTTTTATGCTGAAATTTGATAAAATTAACAAAGGTTAGTACAGATGTTTGAGTAGATTAAGTAAAAAAAATAATTATGCGCAAATTATTACAGATGTTGATGTGCTAGAAGATGTTGCTGCTTGGTGTAGCTACTGACTCCTTGTTGTTGTGTCGATCAATTGTGATTTATTTATTTATTAATGTTATAGTGTAACATTGCAGGTTAAAACTGTAATATATTAATGAAAATTTCAAAGTATATATATAACATCAATGGTTGAATCCCATCAATGGCTTCTATTCGCCCACAAAAAACGCACCACACACCCTTTTGTGACAATCTTTTTCTACTGCCATATGTTTTGTTTGATTCACATTGAAATTTATAACTGGTTGTGTTCATAGCAATGTTCGACCTCCAATTTGATCGAAAATTCAAAATCATTAATTTATGTAATTCGATTGTTAGGTTGTTATGAAAATCTGACGCCCTTTAGGATGAAGTGAGAGAAAGCCCAGATTAAAAGAGAGGAAGCTTAAATCAAGGGAGAGAATTCCATGAAGCACATGAAATAGAGTCGTGATTTTTTTCTTAAAAAAACAGAGGATTTGATCGGAGCAGTAACCTTTGAAGCTTGACACCGGTTACGCTTATTTAATGTGACTGTAGGATGAAATCTGTAAGATGATTTGATAAGGTTAGGAGCTCCATGTAAACTTAATTTGAAGCTATCAATGATACTTGTGTGATGATTGATGATACGGATAACGACACAAGTATATTTTATTATCAAGCATATTCTCGATCATCATCACCATTCATTAACTATAAATAGCTACATATTTCGAAGAAGTTAAAGTTGATTCTATTAATTTTGTAAGTACTCAATGTTATATTTTTGAAAAATTTTCAAGTCATTTTAAGATAATCTTTTTTAAAAAAGATAAACAAATACCCTTGACTCCCTAGTAGTAGTATCCTAGGAACCTTTAGCGAAACCCTTTTATTATACAGTTGAAAATTATAAAGATGTTTTTTAGTAGTACCCTAAAGACCTTTAACGAAATCCTTGTAGTATATAGTTGCATATATACTTCCTCTATTTTTTTTATACTTGCAACAGTTTGACTTTTACGTTATTCACGCGTTTCACTTTGACTAGCTTTAATGATTTATAGTTAACTAAAAATATAGTCATGTAGGATCTTGTTAGATTCATATCAATTTAACAATTTCCATATCTAATATTTTAGCGTGCATATATTTATAATATAGTCATGTAGGATCTTGTTAGATTCGTATTGTTAAGTTCTTAATTTTTAGTGTGCATATGTTCTTTTAAGGTTGGCAAGTGAATTAGTTAACTCCGCATCACTAGTTCAATAATTAAAGCAGTTAATAAACACTAGGAAAATTAATATATTAACTATTAAGAAGTCCATCTAACCCTATAGTAGACATAAAAGCTACGTAGTAATTAAAAAAAAGAGTATGAACATTATTATCATTTATCAGCCTTAGTAATTAAGGTCAACCTAAAATTTTCACGGCCTAGAAAGGAGCCATCTTCGCTGCTAAAAACCAAATAAATAAACAATGATTTATAACGAAGTAGGGCAATTTCATTTTTTAGAGTAAGAAAATCAAGGAAAATTCAACTTATAATAGCGATTAAAGTGAAATAGCTTACTCATTGTGATTTAATTGATAAGATCCTTTCAATTTTAGGGGATTTAGGATTTAATTGAAGGAATTCTAAATTAATCATATGAAAAGTAGAGCAAAAAATAGTAAATAATTAAAGAAAAAAAAAAATGTGAATTCATATTTTTTTTTTTAAAAAAAAAATAGAGCAAAAAATAGCGAAGTAATTAATTAATATTTTTTTTTTTGAGATTCATAACCTATAAAGCTGGTTCAACGGAGGAGAAAGCTCAGAAGTTGCTTCATTGAAGAAGAACTCAGAAATTGCTTTAATTGAGGAGATAGATTGAGGAGAGAGAGGGGAGTAATATAGTGAAAAGAGAGGAGATAAAAAAAATAAATAAATAAATTATTTTTAGATTTGTTTTATCAACTAATGGGCCCTTCTCCATTTATTTTTTATTCAGCTATGGGTCCTACACCGTTATATATTTTTACCGTACAAGTTGTTAAACGTCGCTCGCAAATTACATACTAACGCTCCCATTTTTATAAGGAATTTCCTTTTCTACCCCTAGCATATAATTACGGAGTTTTCTACTCAACGAGTCACATATTTCACTCTCTAACCTCATTCACTCTCATTTTATCTCTCTACAAATTTTAAATCTGAAATAAATAATAAAAACAACAATACCCTAACATAATTACTAATAATAATAATAAATAATAATAATAATAATAATAATAATAATAATAATAATAATAATAATAATAAAACTGAAAAAATGGGACATCCGCCTAAAATTTCCGGATGTCTCATGGTGGGTCCGCCTGAAATTCCGGATCCACCATGAAACATCCGAAGATTTTAGGCGGAAGTCTAGATCCGCCCAAAATTTCCGGATGTTCCATGGTGGATCCGGAAAATTCAGGCGGATCCACCATGGGACATCCGGAAATTTTGGGCGGATGTCCCATTTTCAGAAAATTAAAAAAAAAACTTACAGAATGTTCCGATGCATTCTCCGGCATACGAATGTTCCAGTCGTCCATCATCCAAGACCCGTCGGTAAAAACTTGATGATTAATTTAAAAAGAAAACGAATTAAGGTGGTCGTGGGGACCAATTTGGTTTGAAGGTCGTGGGGACCGATTTGGTTTTTGAAGGTCGTGGGACCGATGTGGTGGGCTCGGGATTCACGGTGTAACTACTTTTGAGGGGACCGTTATTATGTAAAACTAGCCTATTGACACCGTGCAATGCACGGGTTAATTTCATAAAAAATTGCATTGAAAGATGAATTAGGATATATCAATAAGCCATTATGGTTATAATGTGTGATCAAAAAATATATGATTAAGAAATTTAATTTTTGGTATTGTAATTGAAAATGGGGATTAAATAAAGGTGGAGGGGTTAAAATTAAAGAGAGAAAAGCAAAAGGTTAAATTGAAGAGGGGAGATGAAGATGAAGTGTACATAGAAGATGAAGCATATAATTTTAATGAAAGAATTAAAGAAATATAGTGTAATAAAAAATAATTAATAGTGTAAGAAGACATGTGGCATTTAGGTTAGAGAAAAAGATATTGAAGTGTAATAGGATAGAGACATGTGTTTTTCTTGGTTATAGTTTTTAAATACTAAATATAGATGTAAATGAAGGGAACAAAGTCTATTTTTTATATTACAACTTGCATAAAGGGCATATTTGGCCATTCAAGTCAAAATGGGAGCGTTACTGTGTAAAATGAGAGCGACGAACAACAATTCACCTCATTTT